>NW_019212879.1:0-250479 GCF_000938715.1 Lachancea lanzarotensis
CGTCCAGCTGGATGATTTTCACATTGGAGTGCTTTGCAGCCCAGTCCTTCAAGTCAGTAGCAGCGGTTGGGTCTCTGGCAGTGGCCACAACGGTGTTCTTTCCGTCAGAACTCAATTCCTTGACTAGTGAGAGACCGATGCCCCTGTTACCGCCAGCAACGAGATAAGATTTAGATGACATGAGAAGATGGGAAGTGTAGTGTGTTTTTAAGCGATAGTTTCAAAACTTGCTTACTTTGGGAGGAATAGTCGACTGCTTGACTTTCGAAGGAGCATCAAAACGCCCTTTTATATACCTCTCATTGAGCTCAGGTTTCGCAACCATTTGTCATCGTTAGCTTTGAGGTGGCTTCTTGTGCTAAGACTTGGAGAGTGTTTGAGCTGTGTAAGCCTACTACATTAATAATCGGAAGTAACTAAATCATCAACATCTCGCGCTGCGCCAAGACAAAGTATGTGAGTGTTCAACATTCTGGAGAATTCTCTGAAATAGCACGCTCATCATTGAAGTCGTTCAGGAGTGATTATGCTTTGATTTTTAGAAGTCTTGGCAGTCGTATATTTCACATCTCTACAGTTTATTAGATGCAACTATGATGAAGTTACAACGTTAGATACCCTAGTATACATCCAATTGCAGGAAATGTACCTATGAGTAAGGAAATCAGAGATTCTTGGTATGAAATCGAGTATCTTGATCGAGGCTGATGTTGCGAAACGAAAGTTGATTTTTCGATGCCTCCACACCGTCTTTCTTTTCCGCTAGTTTGCAAAGAACTGCTAGCTTTCTGGCTAAAGTAGCACATTCGACAATCAGTAAGACAGATAGGTTCACGTTAAAATGAAACCTTGTTTTACCAGAATGTGAGAAAACTTGATACAAGACGATGAATCCATGTCAAGCAACTATGCTGCCATAACTAACGCATTTTAACTAGTATTCACTGCCCAGAATTTCTTCTACTTCCACCGGCAACTGACGAAATTCTTTTGAGCTCTATTAGAGGTGATAATAATCTTTTGAACACACAGGCTTCTTTGCGATATTCGAAAGCATCGACATTGACGGTTGAAACTTTATGCGCTACAAAATTGTTTTAGTAAAGCTGCCCAGTGACCTTACCGAATAGCTCGAAATTGGCATAGAGGCCGTCGATCTCAGTGAAAATATCGATGGATATAAGAACCTCTTCCCATTCGCAGAGAACCCACCTTGTCTAGGCAGCAGGTTTTCGAATTGTCCGAAGTAGTGGAAATCCTGTACTTTTATGTCAGCTTAATAGAGTAGTGCTGAGCTCGAGAAAAGTTTGTACCGTGCTACTTTTAAAGAGCGCTACGACGTCAGTATGTTTTCTTTCACAGACCAGGAAATCATTTCCAGCACCGTTGCTGTCATGATGGCTATCATAAACGCTGCTTAAAAAAGACGTGATGAGAAATTGTCTTACTGCATAGTACGGTTTGCATTTTTTGAAACAGTGTCCAACTCAGCATGATTTTTGCTGGAGAACAAAATTAACCGCCGATTCATTCACACCTATCATTTTCGGAGCTCTTTTCATCATTGTTCTGAAAGATGAGGCAAGATTTCTGGCTTTCCTAATGAAAGGTTTCCGCATTTCCGATCGAACTAATGTGGTGGGTGCTAAATGATCAGCTATTGGTGTATAGACTCTCGTGAAACGTAGTTGATCTTTTGATATCATTTTCATTTTAGATGATCGTACTACACTTAGAACGAGCCCTAGACATTGGAGGTTTTGTTCATCATATTACACATATCTAGTGAAATATTTCAAAAGGATGAACATGAAAGCTGAAGCGTCTTCGACTTAATTTCGACATGTAGTTAACCGAGTCCAGATATTAAATTATATGCTCTGGAGTAAGTGAGTTTAACTGTCCTTAGTTGTATAGCTTATCGACTTGCAAGCTCTGCCGCCTCTCAGACGTCAGCTAGTGTCATCCCCATCTAACAAAAAAAATAGTTACCTAGAAACTAGATTAACATCTGTGTTGATTTAAAGCTTTTCACGAATTAATTGAAATACATAAAATGTCAACTGGATATGTGCCTTTCTAAATATTTTAATAAGCTGGAAACACGGCAAGACCCTGTGCACTGGAGCCAGCCATCGAGCCGAGGTTGAAAGATTGGATGATAGAGCTATTCTTCCATTCACCGACTGATAACACAGCAATCTCAGCACTGCTGTTTTCTTGAGTACCTGGAGACAAAGCGTAAACAAAGTTGCCGGCAGCGGTCAAATCAGTGTATCCTGTGGCATCATTCGAACTAGTTGTATTAACAACAGAGATCACAGAAGCATCCACCAAACTCAATTCAACAATATGGTTGACTAAAGGATCGGTAACAAAAGCAGAGTTGGAAGCTGGCGATATGGCTGCCCAGCAGGTGGCCATTTGGTTAGGAACGGCTTGTTTGTGGAGCAATAGAGATGAATCGGTTTTCTCATCGACAGAAACGATTGCAACACCATATGCAGGGTCAGCTACAAAATATCTGTTGGATTGCGCAATCTGTTCGAATCCGAATAAGGCAACAGTACCATTCAAAGTACTCTCGATGCTAGCAGCGGATACCTTGGCCTCGCCAGTTAAACACGAACCACCAACAGTGAAAGCGGCGAGGAACCCTGTCTTGTTTGCAGCCGGGTTTCCCTTGACGGTCACAAGAAGCTGGGACTCATCCTCAGAGAAGCGAACCTGTCCGACAGTGTCAAGAGGGCCAGCTGGGACTGGTTCTTGATCCAGATCAAAAGATCTCAAAAAGTCCATTTTGCCGATTCCGACGAATGGAGAGTAAGGCGCACATGCAACACCACCTGTAGAGCCACTCGTACCCACACAAACCAAGTTATTCAACTCAGAAGCACTAACAGTCACTGGGAAATCGCCAGGAACGCTGGCTGGCATGCCCAACAGCGTGATGTTGGTGGGGTCTTCGGGATTGATGTTGAACATGGACACAGTGTTGTCGCCTGCGTTGACTGCGAAAAGGCTGTGGCCAGCCACGGCGACTGCACCCTGACTGCTGAGCCCGTCTGGACTAGCTGTCATATTGGTAGCGGCACTGAGCATGCTCGCACCAGTACCGTTAGTGTACGTCATGATACCTTCACTCAATGTACCATTGGCGTGAATTTTCACAGAGACGATAGCGTTTTCTTTTTCGTTTGTTTGGAAGTACAAAGCTTGGCCATTACTTGCCCAGCCAGGAGCAGTTTCCTGCTGGGCATATGCTGGCAATGCCTGCGTGACATGGGCCAGTCCAAGGCCAAAAGTTAAAGCTAATTTTAAGTTGTTGAGCATTCTTTGTTCGTTTGATGCTTACTGGTTTTCTCTAAAACTTAAAACTGGAGAACAAATCATTAAGTGGCAAGTACATATACGCCAAAATCTGGCACGATGCATGAGATCTAAGCCTTGTCAGGTTACTAATACTTCCAACACAATAACTATCTGGCTACATGAGCGCTACATCTTATCTTCAACTACTCGAGAGGTCCAGGCATGTTGGCGCTAGCTGCCGTTCTTGGCTAAGCCAACTATACTTACAAATTATTGATTACGTTCGTGCGTATTTCAGCGCATAGGCCTACAATAGCTCGCGATTAAATTCATCAAGGTGTGGGCATTTGGGTATACGTTCGAGTGAGTGCGTTCGTATGTTTTCGGTTTGCCAAGAACTTGTGCTTTGTTGAGACAACGTGTAGTACGGATTAGTAAGTAGTCTTTATGGGCCGCACATCTGGCTGAGTAAGTCGTTCAGAGCGATTTTTAATAAGTTCGAAAACGTTTCCGTTCAGTGAAAATGCCAAGAGGTTAAAGATGAAGGTCTGAGTACGCATCGATGTCGTGTTTTTATTATTGCAATAGAGTTTGAAATCGCTGTAAGTCTCCTGCACGTCGTTCCTCTGCAACCGCTGAGTATCAATTGACGTCGTGAAGAATTGCGCATCAAGTGATCTTATCCACGATTATGAAACCTGAACCCTGAACAATTGCCTGGCTTATTAGGAGCATCTTCGCCATTCGTTGGCACATAATGAAGAGAGATTGAAGACAAGAGAGAACATCGTGATGTAGACCATGCACCAGAGATGGGTCGTTTTGGTGATAAGTTACATGACAGTGTATCCAAGTGATTGTTGCTGGGAATGCAACAAATTGGTATAGTGTCGGCAATTTAAGGGATCCCCAATTTCAAGGCTGAGCATCTCGTTGACGTCACACTAGATTATTTGTTACCAAATTCGACGACTCTGACGTTCACAAACTACAAAGACTGAATGGATTAAGCCTCAGTTACTAATTGTTCGTACCAATGGCAATGATTTTTCTGCTCTTTCTCAAGAATAACTTGCACAACTTACCTCTCTTTCATTGACTGTTTATTACTAATACTTCTTGGAGTTTGGCAAGGATCACGTACTGAAAGCAACTCTGACACTGGCGATCGTATCTCTAACCAGGTTTGCACCTTGGGTTAGTCTCTCATTCATCAACGTGGCCGTATGCGGAACCCTTTTTATAAATAGTGATCTTGCTATCGATTCCGTAGGCTTTTTAATTTGTCGTTATAATCTTTCTGTACAGACCTCAAGACATCACATTCTGCTGCTGCTATGAATAAAGGAGGAAAGTTCTTGAAACTGGCTTCTGGGTAAAACAAAGGACTTGATTCAGGATTCCTTAACATTTCCCCTGCGTCAGGAAGATACATCTTCCTGTACCAAAGCATTTTCGTTGCAGGAATTTTGGAGTCTTTTCATTTTCCTTCCACGAAGGCTGTGTCTCATTATCTGCTGTGTTATCAGTAACGGGAACGACCATAATCTGAAACTTAAGTGGCAGCAACCTTTTTGATAGCGGCGTGGATGCGTGTCTAGCTCGTGAAGACAAAGCAAAGTTTCATTTTGCAAGACCTCCAGAGGTCTCGATGTTATTTATCCAGCATCTCGGCAATTGGTCTGCTTAGAATGAAGCATTTGATCTATTAGCCGTCTTGTCGCCTTGTTGTTTGTAAAACTCATCTCAAATCAATGGCACTGCCGCTGCCACTACATTTGGAGCTACCCAACAAACTTCGACTTCAGGAAGACATAGTACATTTGCTAAGCAATTCACACGCTGAGATAGACGATGGCTTGCTTCATTCCTGATGGCTCCCTGATCACAGCACTCATCCGGCCTGCTGCTCACATCAGAAAAACATTTATATATAAACATAGAGATTACCGATCCTTATGGTCTTAAGGGGCAGTTTTACTTCTACCCATCCCCTCTTCAACGACTTCTCTTAAAATACCAAAACGCAAGCTGTATACTAAATTTACTTGAAAGATACCAAGAGTCACGGCATCGCCCAGGTACACTTTTAAGTTAGTGAGGCTCGGAAAGGAAAAGAGGAGCATTATAGTGCATCTTTTGGTAATCCCAGTAGAAAGTTAGTTCAGTTTGATTGCTTGATTGCTCCACTTTACAGTCTTGCAGGAAATTGGTTTTCTGCAACTGCTTTTCGGCGTAGTCTAAAAAGTCTGACAGCTTGCACGATAAACCAGGTCCAGTTGAGCACTGCTCAAGTGGAATCACGGCGTCATTAACAACGTATCTCACATATGATTCATTTCCACATTGATACAGCTGCGTGTAGATCCTAGCACCCAGAGGAACCATCCATGATCTATGGTATGAGGATTGTCTGAATGGAATGTGGTCGGCTGGTAGCTTCAAGCCGTCATCAAACAAACCAATCGCAGTAAGATAGTTAATAAGGTTTGTGTCATGGGTAAAACTTAGCCAAACCTTGTTGTCTAGATATTCGCTCTGTTTTAGTAACTCGATAGATGAATTGAATGGAACAGACCCTACGTCTGCGCTCAACGAGTTGCCCGCTCCCTCCCCGTAGTAACTAATGAGGTCTAGGTTGTAGGAGTAATAAACAAGTTCTTCCCGGGTGAAAATTTCGCACATTGGGCTGTAACCCCGAGTATCGATCTCATACGCGCACCAGCTGAACATGTTGGTCACATCGCTTGTGGTCAAATTCAATCCGGGATTTTCAAGTAGCAAACGCCTACTGATTCCGGAAAGATAATCCTTAGGAAATTTGGCATATATCGCAGCGTGTTCTGTTTCATTGTAGTCCTTGCAAGAGTTATACGGAGTCAAAGTATTGGCACCTGAACTTGCTTCCTCAGAAATGACTTGCATACTGATATTGAGCTTATTGCTTAGAGCCTGGCCAAAGTACAAAGCTGTATCGTGAACCCTCTTGGAGTTTGAAGTGAAGATTGGGAGAGTGGTGGTATTTTCTAGAAGGTCCCCATAATGATACATGAACTCACGAGCATGTCTTTGAGCATCTTGTTGGCCCGAGTAAGGGTCTATGGGGTCAATTACGTTCTTCAGGGTGGTCAATTCTTCAAATTGGGTTGGATCTTCCAAGAAAAAGCAGTAGTCGTCGTTAATGAACGACAATGAACCTGTGGAATTGAGGTGCGCATTTTTCAATTTTCCGTAGGTACTTTTGATCAGTTGAGCCGTGCTGTTTGTGGGATACCTCTCCCCATGCCTCGCAAATAGTTGGATTTGTTTCATGGAACATTTGTCTGGCGCTTCAACCGAGACTCCTGAGTTCATAGGGTATGAAAAGTACGGAGCAGAACCACCAAAAAAGGGAAAGAGGTCATTTTGGGTACCGATAATGGTAATGTCGGTGAACTTTTCGTTCTTAGAAACTGGTATCGCATATGCAACGCAATTGCAAAATGCGCATAGCAGTGCAAAATATATCATCAGGAGTGCAAAAGCTCTTGTGGATTGAATGGCACTTGAAATAAAGTGCAATTGTCGGCTCTGGCTGTCTATATCAAAATAGGAACTTTTTTATATACTGTCCTTCTACCTCGAAGGCGAAGAGCAGATAAGAAGTGTGCATCCTCAATATTGTAAACTTAGACCACTCTATCTTTCTTGAGCCTGGTATCAGTTCATTTGAAAGTGCGCAAGATAGTCGGCTCGCGTCGGTGACATATCGGATGGAAGAGTTTACCAATAGCTACTACCGTCGGACATAAGAGAGAATTGCGCCTTTACAGCAAGTCGTCGATGAAGCCCAGTTGTTTGAATGAAAGATATGAGAGAGTGCAGACGTTGATATCGTTTGATGGCCTGCTATGGAACATCGCCAATGAATGTAATGATAGGATGAGAATGTAAAAGCCAATCTCTTCCCCAGTAATGGAACCACGACAGATCTCCGCTGACCACTGAATATCCGTCGGACCTAATATTTAAGTCCGGATCTTCATCGTCTTCTATCTTTATACCCAAACATAGTATCGTTCTTATGCCAACAATCTAATCGATCAATTTAAGCTTAAACGTACCTGGTGAGCAATACGGTTCGAAGCGGCTCGCTGATGATCTTCTCGAGCAACTGGCGCTCACAGCGAGGTCCTTATCCTAACGAGAATATGTGGTGAGTGCTGTCACCTAAATGTTGGCAACACAATGCTTGGCTAGTTCCTCGAGGAATTGCTCTTATTCGCAGTGATAAGATGATGAAGGCTTGCAATCCGCGGACGAAACGACGGATTAAGCTTTTCCGCAATGAGCCCAATGATAGATATCGAGCGGCCGAATAATAAAACCCCTACTAACGCATGGTCGGAAGTTTTGAGTATAAAAAAGCATGAAGACATGTACTGATACGTCGTGTCCATACTTTTTTTTTTTTTGGCACCTTCTGTTGAAGCGCCCACTGATCATGCTCGTTGGTATCCTCCTTGCACTTTTCAATCTCTTGCAAACGTCTGTATTTGCGTCGCCGGTTATTTCCGGAGCCCACACTTTATCAGATTTTCTTGACCGAAGTGCCAATTTTAACGATGACAGTGTCATATCTGCGTTTGTCGGAGAATTGAAATCTTTGTCCAGCAATGATTCTTCCAAGTGTGAACAATGCATCACTAGACTTGCAATAGGGAAATCTCTTTCATTGTTGAGACCAGAATTGGTGCCTCCAGTTTTCACGCGGTGGTGCAAAGAGACTGCATACATGTCAAACTCGACATGCACATCAACATTTAGCCGTAACACTGTTTCGACAAGTTATACTGGTACCAATTTTGCTGATATGCTATCCCTTATGGACCCTTTTAGTTACGACGGCCAACTTTATTGTTTTTACAAGGAAAAAGCATGTCCAAAACCAAAAACCCCAAATGTGACACTCGAACACATGTGGCCCTCCAAGCAGCCAAAGCACTTCCTCGCTCCGGAACCTTCCGCAAATGATACTTTCAACGTTTTGCACATATCGGATTTTCATATCGAATTGGACTATACCGTAGGTGCCGAAACCAATTGCACCTTGAGCATGTGCTGTTCCCCGAACTCCAAAAACGCAAAGTCTAGAACCTCACATAACAGTACCGCTATTGGATGGAACTCGTACCATGACTCTTTCTACACCAACAATTCATTCGTAAGGGGCCCACTCATTGACGTTTTCCAAAACCAATCGATCTGGTCACCAGCTACCACGTTCGGTAGCTACACTTGTGACGCACCCGAAATTTTAGTCAACTCCACACTCAACTCAATCGCCAAATTTTGTGAAGACAATAGTATTCAATTTGACTTTGCTATTTTCACGGGAGATATGGTAGACCACGATGAACTTGCCCTGACGAGCTTCGATCTAACCGTCCAGTCGGAGGAGATAGCGTTCAGAGACATAAAAGATAAACTCGGCGATGTTGCCGTTTATTCTGTCATGGGTAACCATGACTCATTTCCTTATGGGGAGCTGGCTCAAGAGAACCACGGGTTTCTCAACTATTTCTCGTACAACGCAGAACTTATGGCGGACCTCTGGGAAGATTTTGGATGGCTTGGTCCTGAGGAAAGCCAGTATGCTAGGAAACACTATACCGGGTTCTCTGTCGAAACTCCAAGAGGACTGAAAATCATCTCTCTGAATTCTAATGTTTGGTACCAGAAAAATCATTATGCGTACTGGAACGCTTCCCAGCCTGACACATTTGGCCAAATGGAATTTTTGATTGAAGAACTGGTGGAAAGCGAATCCAAAAATCAGAGAGTTTGGATTATTGCCCATATTCCATTCTCGCAAGAAGCCCTGCCTCTTCCTGCTAAAATGTTCGCGGAAGTAGTTGAAAGGTTTTCCCCTTACACGATTGCCAATATCTTCTTTGGACACACCCACAAGGACCAGTTCGAGATTTTGTACTCGGTTCCAGGAACCGACGGAAAGACAGTTGAAAATGCGGTTGCGTTTGCCTGGATCTCACAGGCTGTCACGCCATGGATCAACAACAACCCTTCGTGGAGATATTACACCATTGACGCCAAGACGTTTTCAGTCATGAATGCGTATAACTACTATACTAAACTAAATGAGACTTTCACAAACAACGGTGACGAGCCGCTATGGGAATTTGAGTATTCCTCCAGAGAGGGTTACAACATTGACTGGCCAGAAATAGCTCCTCTGAACGCTACTTATTGGCATAAGGTTGCAACAAGGATTAACGAATCAGTGGAGTACAACCAAATGTATGAGAACTTCGCTATGAGATTCTCGCCATTTGTACCTGACTGCAGCAAGTCGTCATCCTGTGACTTGAACTATTGTTATTTGACCTCATTCACGGTTGATGAATATGATGATTGCGTAGCCCAAATTCCAACGGCGTCGTCTTAAGCGATTTATGTCTGACGTCTACTCAGTAGGACTGGGGACGAATCTGGCGAATCCGGCTTATTAGGCCACGAGTCCATCATTGTATATGTGTTGGAAGCCTTGAGCCTTCGAGTTCCACTGCCGCAAGAGCGGTGGGACTATAGTGTTCAAGTAAATCTCTTCAATGTGCTTAATAGATGAACCTTCTTACGGTAATTGATGGCTTCCTGTTTTATTTTAATTTTAATTTGAGATGTTTTCATCCCCACCCTTCTCGCCGGACGTATGTCCGCCATTGGTATGTCATCATCACTTTTGTGGATAACCCGCTGGTGCACGATGAACTCATGTCATTATCTTCACTTGTCCTTTCTATGGGAATGCCGTCCATTACTGACCTACATGGGCAGATGGTGAAGCACTTCATTCGCTTTCTCAGTACCATCGTACTTTAAGCATTCAAGCTCAAAAGCGAGAATCAGTTATCCACAGTCTTCTTGCTGATGGCAAGGCGCCTTTACACATCCGCAGTCGATTTTTTTGTACAGTAAACGGAATGCGCTAGTTAGCAAAGTGCCAAAAATCGGCTTTGAATTTCGAGTCAGTAGCTAAATTATGTAACGCTTTTCTTAGATGACTCCTTTGTGTTTATACTTGTGTTGATGCTCTGTCTCTAGAGTGTGGTTGCATGATAAATGTGCCATATCTTGGGTGATTCTATCCATTTTGTAAGATATAATCATTGCTTTATTGATAGAGTTATCTCTCCGTGATGTATTTAGCATGAACGGAATGAAGTTTTAGGTTGGGTGGAACATGCCTTTTTATACAGTTCTTCGGAATGTTCCGTCGGTGACTAAAGTTGTTGGGATTGGTGAACTATATGGTATAGTGTCAATTGCGTAATCCGAAAGTGACATATTAGTCTAAAATGACATCTTAAGCGCTAAGGTGAATTGGACCAATCGTAAAGATATGAAGCAACAACACGTCAACGCTATGCAGGATTTACAAGCAATCCAGAACGTTTATTAAGCATCCTTACTAATGGCTAGGGTCTAGAACATTACCTACTGTTTGCTATTGTTGCTCCAGAAATCGTTTAAATATCCGTGGTCTGGTCAAACAGAATGTACCAAACTTATAGCCAAAAGGACCGCGGAGAGATAAGTAAAATCCATAACCATAACCATTCACTTAGAACAAATCATTACTGAGCAAACGAAGCAGATTAACAACTCGAACACTGCCGACGTAGTCGGGCCTCAATAAAAGTGAAAGTTTTTATGCATTCTGGGTGAAAGTGTGTTATCTGACCAATCCATAGTCATGGCACCATCCAAGTGGCACCACTTGGTGTAGATGGCCACTTCTGCTAGATCGGTGACGATTTGAAGCGGTTCTTAATTGTTTAATCAAATCTGTCGCTGTCATCAAGTCACGTGCTTTGATCACCCCGTTATGGATTGACGCCAGAAAGACAGAGGTTACGACAGGTCCAGCCATAAACTGCTTGTGTAGTGATTTATGCTTCCGCAGATGTTAGTAAAATGTACCCTTCAAGAGGCGGACCACGATACCCTTGAAGGAGCTTTAAACTGTATGACTGTTTTCCCGTGCTTCTGCATTTACTGCCACGCATGGGCGCTCTTATATGCACTATGTAGGAGATGCATAAAGAGTGCATCTCGTCTTGCATGTCCATCCTCGTGATCATAAACTTAAACCCGACCTTCAAGATTCGGCTTTCTTGTGCATATTACTTGCTATGTAACAGGTATATTTTGATTGCCTGTTTTGATGCCTCCAGCGAGGTTCGAGCGGATGAAAGATCATATGAACTCGTTTAGGAGATTCGACTTTAAAGGAGTGTCGATGACAGGAGACAGCAGATCCACAGTTTATATGCACCAGAAGAAGGTATAAATGAGCAGACACAACTTTAACGAGGTATATCTCCAGCTTGTTCTGCATTCACGTTTGCAAAGTCATCTTCGTGTCGATGTCCACGCACTTATGACCCACATACCCGGATAGAGCGTTCTGAGCGCTTTGTGTGACGTTTAAGCGCGTTTCACTTACATTCAGCTAATTAATTCTCGCCGACAGTCACGAAAGAGAAATGCTATCAACTACGAGAGGCGCTTAGCCATTTACTGCTCAATTTTGACTTCGGCAGAAATCTGCTCTTCCCTAAGCCAGCGCTGCTACATCTTATGCTCATTTTCAATCAGTATGGGTTTTGCCCTGACAAGGCAAATAGAGGTGCGACAAACGTTGAATTCGAGGACATACGGCTGTTTTAAAGAGGATTGCTTTCATTTGCCTCGAGCGCTAATTGTGAATCAGTCATTACCAATTGATAGATCTGCATGACATGGAGAATAACTGGTGCAAGAACGGATACCTTCAAGTGACCCATGTGTGATCTTCTAGATTAACGAATTGACCGGCGGCACAATCGCCAACTAGTAAATGAAGATCTGGATCAGGACATTGATCCTGCTCACAATAAGGTGATTAAGCTGGGCCTCAGGGCGGTGTGATTACTCTTTGAACATAAGCCATCGAACGAGGGACTGGTTGCGGCATGTGATTTGATAAGGTGTGCTTTTCAAACTCATATTTGCAAATATGCCATGCTAGCGAGATCTGGAATACTTACACAGCACAACGTTTCCATGATATATCATTTGTTCATGAAGTTCTCAAGGAATTTAATTTTCTCAAGTTCTCCCAAGCATTGGAACATCAATATATAAACTATTCAAAGATCTGTCCAGATTGAAATCACCGCGGTTGCTCAGAGCAACCGTAATCCAAGAGTCGACCAGCATTCTTGGTCTCCAACCCACAAAAATCTTCCTCTTCTGTGCACGGCTCTAGTAGGGCTTCTCGGCACGACAGATTTTTGCGCACTAGTAAAACCAATAAACACGTTTCCGAGAAAGTAAACAAAACCCACGGCTGATTACTACTGTTTTCTCAGAACGGTCAAAGGACGTGCGGTGTAGATCTGTTCTCGAAGGGTTAAAACCCTGCGTTGCGTAGCATGTCATCAACATTTATACATTGGAGTTCATTGTCGATAACTAACCTCCTACGGAACTCATCGTAATGTGTTCCCTTTTTGGCCTGCGTCGAACCTGGTACTTGTCTGCCCATAGGTGACGGGCCCCAGGATGGGGTGTAGCAAATTTCATCCCACTGACAAACGTTCTTGCAGCGGTATTGAAACTCAATCCACCCCAAAGAGTGAATCAAGTCTTCGACTTCTTTCTGAGCAATTTCAATAGTTTCGATATCCTGCAAAGAAACTTTGAGCATCGAAGAGCTCACGATCGGAGTCAATAAGTCGTTGACCTTGTAAATTACTTGGACAATCTTGCTGACAACATTGACAGCCGCAGACCAAACCAGATAATCGGCATCGGTTCGCAGTTCCTTCAATGGTCTCACGTACTGGTAAACAGCAAAGTTCTGATCGTCGCCAAACTGAGTGTCATCCCCTTTTTTCGACATGAACCTGAGACAGAAATTCAGTGTGACAGCGGTCGCATTAATGGCCCTTTCTTCAACTGAAGTGTCGTTGCGGTCCAAAATGCCTCCCAGAATCTTCAACATTGGTGCAAATTTATCACTTATTTCGTCGAAAACCTGCTGCCAGTTCGTGCTTTGGGTTGCGTCGAAACCTATTTTTAAGGCCTGTTCGAGATTAGAAACCATTTGTAACTGCTTGTCCCAAGTCATTCCATCATTCAACAACCTTCTATTGTTGGGATCATTGTTGATGTACGTTCTGTTAATGCCGGTTATCAAATACCTGTAGTCTAGTTGAATCCTCTGCTCTCCTTTGTCATGAATTGCACCCGCACGCAACCAGTTGAAGCTTTTGATTGCGCGAAATCTGGATAACTTTTCTTCCCATGAGTCTTCTCTGTCAAGCGTAGCCCTCTGCTCCTCAGTAAGATCTTCTTCTACTAAGTTGTTGTCACCATCAAGGGGCCATCCGTTGTCCTTCGAAACGACTGTTGGTGGAGGTAATTCAAAGTACTCACCAGGAGAGACCATCTCCAAGGAAGAGACCAATTCAACATCACCAGAGAGAAAGTCGCATAAAATTACTTCAAACCCCACCTCAACCCTCACTATACCTTGTAGACCTAGTGGTTTCCCCCATCTGCAGATTCTAGATGCAAATAGTCTTTCTTTCATGATCATATCTTCATCATCGCCTGTCAGATTCAGCTTGGTTTTGATGACGTTAGACAGCATTTCTTGAGTGTCCATTTCACCTGTGTTTTCGGTTTTTGCTGCAGACGCACCGTCGAGGTAGAACAGCCTATTCAGGTCTTTACTCGCTCGATAAGTGAGCATCTTGGCGCTTGACTCGGGTTTCTCATCTGTGCCGCCTAAGGGATTGTATGGACGACGTCCTTGCTTCTTCAATGATTTTCTTCCATAGGATGGGGGTCTAAGTCCAAAACTATAACTAAACTCATGGTCCATTGCCAGCCATTCGAAAGTTGTGGGAGGTGTTGGCCCTGCATGATACATCAAAGTTCCTTCAGGAATGACAGCAGGGAAGTAGGAAACTCCAACAGGATGAATGTCGGAGGCGGCTTGTCTCAGAGCTGCCCGCACAGAATTAAAAAGGGCCGTACTGTTTTCAAAGTCAAGATCTCTGGTGAATTGTGAGTAGTTGTCCCATCTTATGGCGCTTGAAACCGCAGGCTTGGATCTTTCTCGATCGTTGTTATTCAACTTCAAAATCGAAGATCTGTCATAAATGTTAAGTAGATTTCCAAAAAATAACAGTAGTAGTATTAAGCTACTCGCTGCAATTAGACAGCACGAAATCTTTCTTACTGCCATTTACTGTTTTGACGAACGAAAGAAAAGATCACATCGCTACTATCCATGCCCAGTGTTTCTGACTTAAATATGCGGATACGGTTTAATTTATTATGTGGGTGTCATTATTATTACTATTCATCTTATCCTGATGATCATGCAGCACTTGAATGATTTCAAGAAATATTTTACATTCTTCATGCGGGTCTCTGCTTGGCACATATGCTTGGCATTTTACCGGAAGAGCGTTAAACACACGTTCAGCTAAACGTAAGAAAGACTCCAGGAAGTTCACGTCTGTGTAGCTAAGCTAAAGAGCACGTATCTGAATCACTTTTTCCAGCTGGAATATTCCAGGAATAAAGCATATGCATTTGGTCCCTACGTAGCTCCCACAGCAAAAAGAGCTTTCTGTTACGGCTAAAGGAAGTTTCTATCGGACTGTTGTTCCCTGCTCCGCCTCGCTGCACTTTTGAAACACTTATTCGTCCGTAGTTGGCTTTCAGGGTTAAAACATTAACCCTCGAGCATTGATCGCGTTATTTCAAGCCTTCAAAGGTGATGTTAAACAACAGAACCAAGGGAGAAAACATCTTAAAGCCCTCACTTCAGCGAATATAATATCTGCGATATTCGCCAGTACGACCAATGATTAGTTTGAGTCTTGATCATTCCCGATCTACTTGCTTTCTTGCAAGGCTCTTTGTCAAAATGGGTATCTTGTGAGCTTCATGTAACCGCTTGTGTTGTTGAATGATGATTGAATAAAGAGCTAAGTTTGCACTCCAAGGTTCCAGTAGTTATCTTGATGGCAAAATAGCACCCCTATTGAGAGCTCTTTGAGAGGAGTTGGAAGATACCACATGCCAAATCGCACCATTGCCGGAGTTTTCCAAAGCCTTGAATTGCCATAATTTCGATGATTTCTTACCTACCTGGGAGAGCAGCAGAGCCGTCCGGTATAGTCTGTCGGCATGATTGAATTCACTTGGTCAGATTTTTCCAATGGAGGCTCAGCAGAAAATTTGGTGAAACACAAATCGCCAAAAAATGTTTACGCCGCGGTTTAGAGTTCAAGAGCGCACTACGAGTCGTCTATAATCGAGTTATGCAGTAATCCCCGCTAGGTCAGATTTCTTGCTGTTTCAAAAAATGTTTGAATCAAAGAGCGATTTACAGAAAAGCGAGAAAATAGGGTGTGTCAGTTGTGGGTCGAGTTCATATGATCGCGCCGAACGTGCGGCAGGAGCGACGTTGAAGTCCACACAGAAGGAAATCAGTATCTTACTTGATATTAGCCCGCCAGAGGAGAAGAAGAAAGCGAAGCCACCAAACTGCTTAGATGCCTTTGTAGCTTCGATCGACATCGTAGGGACCTTCAAAGACCACCAATAGCTCCAGCAATGTCTTCGGTCTGCACACCTTCTGTAGTAACGTCGTGGTAAGGCGAACCAGCGCGGCCCTTTTCCAACGCCAGTTTGAAAAGATGGCCAACGTGCGAGCGTGGGACTGCTGGCCCCACGTTGAGACCAGCGTCGATGTAAGCGGGTTTCCCAGATCCACTCACCATATTGACCAACGTAGTAACAAGGTTTGGATCTCCCTTGCCGCTGGTGGACGTGTGACAGACGTAGCAAGGACACCCTTGCCTTTCTAGCTTAGCGCAACATCCTCGAATTTTGAACGCAAGAAACCCGCACCTCTAGTTTGTTTTTGGCCTGCCTCAATGCCGTAAAAGTCCGGTGAAAACACCAAACACACAGCATTTAGCACGTAGGGGCTTATTCGTGCCCATCAAAGCGTTCAACATCACCACAGTCGCCTTCCGCTCAATCAAACAGCTTTCTTGGTATTTGCTTAAATCATGGATGTAGCCCGAATGGACCACATCATCAGACGCAGCGACGGACTTCTTTGGCATGTTCAAATCCTCGATAGTACCTTTGACGATTTCGATGTCAGAGCCCACCTTCTTTTTTTTTGGGCAGCCCTATCTGATCGGGCTAAAGAGGATACTCTTTTACCTGACTTCAACAGCTCTGGAATTACTGCTCCACCAGCAAACCTGATGCTCCTGTGACAAAGACTTTCTGTTCCAACCCGCCTAGATCTTCTTATTATGCCGCCGAGGAGTCTCGAAGAGAGGAAAGGCCCGTGCGTCACAACTCGTTTAGGTGGTGCTGCTAACGTGAAGTGCCGATGACAAGAAATGACGAATCTGCACGTTATGGCATACGATCAGACATATCTTGGAGAATTACAACGAGATACGCTTTTAGCTGACAAAGGCCAGGCCCTATGCCTATGAGCCGCATTGATCTTCTAACAATCGTGCTCATTTGCCTCGGGACTTATTCTACTTTTGCCTTTGAAGATGTTCTTCAAGCTGGCTGTGCATATTGCCAAACACCTTTGTTTCACGTCTCTTGACGAACTGTTCTGTGCGTTCTATGTATTCTTTGTGTACGCTTCACCTACTCTCACCAGAGTTGTTTAGCTCCTGAGCTTAAGGACGAGGTATGCTACGAAACATGGAGAACGCTGAGCAAAGGATTGTATATCTCAAAGGCCCATCCAAGGTTAATAATGATCTTGTAAAGTGCTTTCTTTATAGTATTTTCGACTGACCCAACGCTGCTACCACTAGTACCGTGTCCCGTCAATTTGTGCAATGCCTCTACACGCCGATTGAATGCAGCTATAAACGCCAAAACCCAGAAGCACGGCTTTGCTGCAGAACGTCGCTTGTCTCCGCGTCGACTTTAGCCGTTTTCGGCGGACACATCGAGGTAGACGACTTCAACATTGTAGTACTCTGCAGCTCGGTCCTTTTACTCATCGGCAGACCTTGGCTCATTGGCAGTAGTCACAACGATATTTTATGCGTCATAACTCCGTCCCTTGATAAGTGAGAAACCAATGCTCCTGTTACGGCCACTGACGAGATAAGATGAAGACGACATGTGAAGATGGGTAGCGCGATGTGTGTCTAAGCTTGGTGTGTTCTGAAGACGTGATAATTTCAAAACTTGCTCCATCGAAGAGAATAGTTGATTGCTAGAATCTTGAAGAAACACCAAACGGCCTGCTTACGTACCTTGCATTGGGCTCGATTTTCGCAAACATTCGCCATCGCTAGTTTTGAAGAAAGGTTTTTAGGCCAAGACTTGAAGTGTGCTAGCGTTTTGCGAGCCAATCTACGCTAATAACCGGAGTAAACAAAATCATCATCATTCCAACATCTAGAACTATTGTCAAGACAAACTTCTATTGGTGGTTTGGTCCGCGAAAGTTCTCCCTACTCGCTGGTTTCAACAATTCTACAGCTAATCAAAGGCCCCTAATGATGGTATGAAATTCCGACGTTTGAAATACCACAAATAGCATGCGTTAGCACACATTCGAACCTGCCGCTATACATAAGCCTCGACGAAGAATATGAGAAACGGACATTATTGTTACTCCGGACCCGAGAGAGATTTCCTTTGCGCGGACTTTAAGCAATGACAGTCGGAATCGGCTGTCTAATCTGCATGTGTTTTAGGTGGACTTTTACGTATACGATCACGAACATTGAGGTTCTCCGCTGTGAGAACATTCTTCATGCCAGTGAGTGATGTCGATTTGTCCTCACTATAAAATCAACTGCCTTTGAATGAGAGAGCAGCCTGCTGTGTCTTGTCATGACGTAGAAAATCCGGCTCTCTTCATTCATGTCAAAAGTCTATTTCGTTTCTGGTGGGAGTAGGGGTATCGGTTTTGGCATTGTCAAGAACCTAAGTGCCACGCCGAGCAACATAGTGATTGCCACTGCGAGAAATCCAGACTCGGCAACTGGACTAAAGGAACTCGCCAAAGTTCGTCCTAACGTCAAAATTGTAGCGCTAGATGTGGCAGATGATGAAAGCGTGAAGGCAGCTGCCAAGGACGCCGAACGTATTTCGCCCCTTGGCATTGATGTTTTGATCTCCAACGCAGGTATCGCAACAGAGGCAAAGCCGGTTCTCGAGTGTAGTGACAGTGCTTACATGCACCACTTCAACGTCAATACTATTGGTCCGATCAGGCTGTTGAGAGAATTTCGTGACCTCCTAGAGAAAAAAAGCACAAAACAAATTGTGATGGTTTCATCCGAGGCCGGATCTATCACGAACCTGTTGACATTCTTCCCCACTTCAGCCTATGGCATGTCGAAAGTTTCCTTGAACTTTGCGGTCAGACTTCTCGACCACGAATTGGGACCCGCTGGCTATTCAATCATAGCTTTGCACCCTGGCGTTGTCCTGACCGACGCTATGACATCCGCTCAAAAAGATATGGATCCGGAGACGGTAGCTTTTCTTGCGAAAAACATGACACTCTTGTCGCCAGATGAGTCAGCGTCTTGCATTGTCAACAACGTTCTAGACAAGTTAGATACCTCAGCCTCCGGTAAGTTTTTAAGCTACGACGGCTCTGAGCTCGCATGGTGAGATTGCGTCGGGCAAACATGGTATGCTCGAGCACCCCCCATTGGTACCTCAGGCATAGGACGTTCTGCGTAAAATGTTTCTCGCATGAGAACACAACCTTTATATTTCTTCAATTGAATCTCGACTTTTTAGCAATTTTGGCATCTAAGGAGTACATTATAAGGCCGGAGACCTCTGTCATAACATGGTCTGTACCAGATGTTTCAAGTATTCCGATTAGTGCGTTGATTATCAACTCAATAAGATGCCGCTCTCAACGATTACTCAGAAAGTGTAGACGATGACCAAAGGAGTGGGTATCGAGCTCAAGTAAGTGCTATTAGTGTAGCAACGATACGCCAGAAAATTCTGCTTCACTTTCGACAGCTGAAATTGTAGAATATGCAGACACCTTAATCGAGCAACAATGAAGGTTATTTCTCCTTCTGAGTAAGATCGGTAAAGGCCAGTGGTTGAAGTTAGCACCGCTATTAAAATTCAAAAGCACAATGGGTTGTTGCTGTGAGCCACACGAACAGATGACTGATACTTAATCACCCCTTATCCTATCTTAAAGAATGGCACCCAAATACTATTCAAATGCCGAGAGTTCCATTTATGCTGGAGATCAAAGAGTTCCTGGTGATCTGATGACACACATAAGCACATCGGCAGGTAAAAAGGTCCTTGTGTATGACACAACACGCCAAATTCTAGACAACTGGGCGCATGATGTTAGTTCATATCTGATCAATGCGGCTATCCGTGACAATCTCTTGAGCATCCTAGTAGCTGAGCTTATACCCTATACAACTGACAGTCAAGGCGTTAGAACCTCTTCTTACAGCTGGCGTCAGATCCAACTTATAATGATCACAAGCACCTGGTCCCATGGGAGCGACAGAATTTACTAATTAGTCAAGATAAGATAAACACAAGTTACTGGTATTGCATGAAAATGACATCAGCAGTACTTGTTGGTATCCTGGACACCACTGAATCCATCTCTCAAGTCCAGTAGACTGTTTGCATTGCAACAGATTCATATGTCTGTAACGTCTCGCTACCCTGGATGAGAAATGTCGACAAGAATCGCATAAAATGTAATAATGATTTGTCCCGCTGTTGTAGAAATGCCACAGAGAGACTCTTCTGATTTCGACCGAACAATAATTCGCTATTTACAAGCAGCGGAATATCATCAATGATAAGAGACGGTCACAGTACAGAGACCGCGTATTATTACGAGCATGAATAAAAATTACATTACCTTTTTCAATTTACTAGGCTCGCCTTTTTCGAGAGTTCGTGAGTCATCCCCATATCCATGAATCGATAAATGTTTCTGCTATTCCTAAAGCTTCATTTCTTGCCTTATACTTAGCTGTACTTTGTCTTACATATTTGATTGTTCGAGCGGAGTTTTGGGCTCTGTGATTTCCGAACAACTGATAACGAGATTCGCACTTTATTCTATATCTAAAGCAAGGGCAATCTGCCCGCGCTCTCACTCATGGCGACTACTAACGGTGGAAGGAGGCTGCCGGCAAAATGTCTAATCCTGAAAGCTTCAGAGAGCTTTGTCGAAATGAATTACACTCTGGACCAACTTCAGGGTTACTTTCAGGGTACGTCCAAGCGAATCTTTTGATCCTTCCACAATCAGCTGCTGAAAGTTTTGAAGACCTTTGTTTCCGCAACCCGGTTGCATGCCCACTTTTATGCAAAACAAATGATAGCCCTTACCGCTTAGAGAACCATGACCGCTACATCAAAAATGGACACTTTGACATTCGCAGAGACTTTCCGAAGTACAATATATATCACGGTGGAGAGTTGATCGAACAGAAGAATAATTGTGTCGACGAATGGGCCGAGGGCCATGTGGGATTTTTGATCGGATGCTCATTTTCGTTTGAATATGCATTGGCCCAAGCTGGACTGGCTCCTAAAAACGTAGTGCAAGGTTCGAACGTTTCAATGTTTGTGACTACCAAATATCTCGACACCTCTGGTATATTCCATCGATGCCCATACGTTGTCAGTATGAGACCATACAAAGTGAATGATATCGAGCAGGTAAGGCAGATTACAAGGCTTTTCAAAAAGACACACGGAGAACCCATCGATTGGGGTTTCGATGGTGCTCAACGACTAGGAATTCGTGATCTAAAGCAGCCTGAATACGGTGACCCAATAGACATTGCTGAAAACGAAATACCTGTATTCTGGGCGTGCGGTGTTACCCCCCAACTGGCAGTGGCAACTGTTGGGCAGTCGATAGATGGTGCTGTTGTTGGCCACACACCTGGTCACATGCTGGTTTTAGATACAACTCAAGTTTCTTGAAAGTTGGCTTCATGTTGAAAAGCTAGTGATCCGGCCTACCAAAATGTGCTCGCAGCTTTCTAGTTGTTCGGCTTCAATACAAAGGTCTGGTTGGATACTTGGTTTTGATAATTTTACATTGGAACATTGTTATAGAGTTTGTCGGCCATGAGCCCATTAAACGGTTTTCATTCAAGTTACATTAGCCTAATACTCTTGTATGCTTATCCGACACGTAACAGTTATTGTGCATCTGTATAGCTTCTCGAGAAATCGGTATCGAAGAATTCGTCCACAGATGTCCCCGCCAGAGATTGACTGGTCATATTATTTAGCACGTCCGACAAATCTAGAAATCCCACGTCTTTCATGTCAAATTCTCTTCCATCAAATGAACCATCTTCTGGCATAGCAATTGGGCTAAGAGAAGCTCGGGGGAACGGAACAGAGCTCTGTTTTTGTGTGGAATCGGGACTCGAAACCCCCATGACCTCTTCGGAACTTATCATATCTATGAGTTCAGTAAGCTGCTCGTTAAAGTTGCTAGCAGCTGCATTGTATTCCGAGATTATCTGTAGTATCTTCAAGTTGTTGTTGATAGCATCGAATAAGCTTTCAATGTCCCCAAGATAGATAACGTTTGTTTTCATAAGCCTTTGACAGTATCCAGCTAAAACCAGTATGATTGTAGCGCTGTAGATGTAGTGGCAGTCTAAAAATGAGCTATTTGCCATTTTACCATCGTGATAGAGTCGGGTTAAAATCCCACTCTGAATCTCTGCAGCTTGAATGCATGATTCGAGCAGAATACGCATCAAGTCAAACTGACGTTGTTCGAATATCTTTTCTTTATCATCTCTTCTGGTCAGAATGGCGTTGAACAAGTACAGTAAAACAGGCCTAGTGGTGATTATAATCGAATAATTGTAATTGATATGCAAATTGACTGTTGATCTTATCAAACCTGTCTTAATATTGTTATAATCAAATTTGAGTTCATCAGGAAGTATATCAAACCAACTCTTCAGCCGCTTCAATACGGTGTAGCAGTTGCGCAGAAATGAAAACGAATTTTTAGAGTATATCATGGTGATAACTTTTGTTGTGATCATAGCAAGTCTGGCTTGGGCGGCAAAATGATACATATCTAGCGATCTTGTGGTCTGTGCTTCTTCTGCTTCGTTGAACATTGGAACATTTATTTCACGCTCATCTATCATCAATGGAAACCCGAACCTCACGGCGAGTAAGCGATCATATATGAAACACAACCAAAATGTACGACTTTCCCTGTCCGATCGCGTAGTCTTATGGTATCCGAGTGCAAACATAGTTCGAATGGCAGTCCCTACCGTTGTGAATGCAAAAATGGTTTTGTTCTGCGACAAAGAAAAATAAGCAATGCACAATAAAGACTGTACTAACGAAGCATTTGCAGCTTGGTCATACATGTTTGCCAGATGCCCATAGAGCGATATAGCAGTACGGTGAAATTTCAAACTCAAAGATTTCGAGTCCTGATTCTTTCTGTCAAACAGGGAACCAAGTGCCAAGTAGCTAAAAAATCTAAGAAGCTCGATTGTGAAGGCGAGCAGCTCCAATGGTTGATGTGGCACCTGTTCATCGTATATCACGTGTTTGACGGTATTTTCGAAGTACCGCGCTTCAATGTACATGTAATCAGCACCAATCATCCTGTAGGCATTATCGATAAGTACTTTGGCATCTTCTATGTCTGGAAGACATTCTGCGGCCAGATTTTCGACGTATTTCCGATCCAGGCTAAATTCGATGTTATTGGGCACCAAACCCTTAGTGACAGCTCCAACAGGTAAGCCCCCATTGCGAGAGTCCGCTAAGGTTTGCTTCAGCTTCCTTAAGAACTGAGCACAAGCAGACATTCCCAGATATTGACTCGACGTTTTTGGTCCTGAACTTTTTGGACGAAACTCCATACCATGTGGGGGTTCTAAAAGCGGATTCATTTCTGAGGTGCTTAGTCCTTCATCATAATCAGGGGTCGTTTCTACTCTGGATTTGGTCAGTTCTGCTTCTAGCTCCCATATTCTATTTTTCAGAGAGGTTACGTACCTTTCCGTGACTTTGGTCGTCTTGGATTTTACTTTTGTTTTATACTCACAGTTCTGGGGTTGGTCGATTTTATTGCAATATTCGCATGGTAGATCACCAGAGCATTTCTTCTTTCGTTGCTGGCACCTAGTGCACGCTTTGACCATTTTTTTGTTTGCCATTTTCCATGAATATTTGATTGATCTTTTTGTCTACTAATCAAACGTCAAAGGGTAGTCTTGCTTGCGATCATCGAAGGATAGTGTGCTACATTAAAGAGGGCACTGGAACATACTCACAGAGACTGTATAGAGATAGATTAGTAACTTTCTATTGATGTGGACTGATGCAATTGTTCAGTTCGTTGAGATTAACTTGTTTAACGAAGAGTAATATTAAGGATTATTGATAGACGTCAAAAATATGAGCAGCGGTCTTTTCACTTCCAAAAATTCCGCCTTAATATCGATCGACGATAATAGATAGCTCGCGGCTAAAGCAGCAGAGTTGGCGTATATAACAATGAGGAAACGAGCACAACGATCGATATGTTCTGTCTCTTGAAGATACAAGCTCATCAGATCGGCAACCGATAATGGATACTAAGAATACTTACGAGCTGACTATCAAGGATGGCCAGGAAATATCAGCAGAGCTAGGGGAGCAAGCTACGATTACGGATTACTACATTGACCCCGAAGAAGAGAATAAGCTTGTAAGAAAATTGGATAGGCGTTTATTGCCTATGCTTGCGTTTATGTATTTTCTTTCGTCGTTGGATCGTTCCAATATTGGTAATGCGTACACCTCGGGTATGAAGGAGGACCTGGCTCTCACATCCCGCCAGTACTCTAATGCGGTATCGGTATTTTACTCAACATACTTGGCTGCGGAACTGCCTGCCGTTTGGTTGTTGAAAATCGCTAAACCTCGTTACTATATGTCAGGGCTAGTATTTGCGTGGTCCATGATAACGTTGTTTAGCGGCTTTGTACAGAGCCACAAATCTTTGTTGGCCACAAGAGTGCTCTTGGGGGCTTTCGAAGGTGGGTTTTTCCCCGCGATGACTCTTCTCATTACCATGACCTACAAGCCTGAAGAGCAGGCTAAGAGAATAGCGTTCTTCTTCGGTTCCTCCGCCTTGTCAGGAGCTTTCGGAGGGCTCATCGCCACTGGTTTGGCGTCTGTCAAGAATGCAGGTGGGCTAGAGGGCTGGAGGTGGCTTTACATCATCGAGGGTCTTATCTCGGTGGGAGCTTCAGTTTGGCTATTTTTTGGTCTTCCCGACAATCTAGAGCACTTGACTTTCTTGAATGAAAAAGAGCAGGCAGTTATGGCCTTGAGGTCCAAGCAACGAATCCAATACATGGGAGCGAACCCTGCATTTAGCTGGAGTCAAGTGCTGCTAGCGTTCAAAGATCTCAAGACTTATTTTGCGTTCACAATCCAATTCTGTCAGGATATTATTCTATATGGCTTCAGCACTTTCTTGACTGCAATCCTCAAGCTGGGTTTGGGATTCGGATCAAGAAAAGCTCAATATATGAGTGTACCGGTGTACATTCTAGCGGCCATAGTGTTCATGATTTCAGCGTACCTGAGTGATCGTTTCAAAGTTAGAGGACCGATTTTTTTCGCCTACAACCTGTTGGGAGCAGCTGGTTATATTATTCTACTTTCTGTCAAGAATGACGCGGTCAAGTACTTTGCTTGTTATTTGATAACGTTTTCGCTTTACACAGGAACCGGACTGAACATTACTTGGTTAACCAACAACGTTGCGCCACATTACAAGAGAGCGACAGCTTTAGGATTGAACCAGACTTTGGGCAATCTGTCCGGTGCTATTGTAGGACAGGTTTACACGAAATCACCTTATACTTTCGGAAACTCTTTTTCTTTAGGGTGTATTGTACTGTCAAACATATTGACGTTACTTCAAGTAATGTGGCTAACGAAGTTGAACCGGGAAAAGGCTGCTATACTTGCGGGTACCAAAGAAGACAAGAAGAAGGAAAGAATTGGAGACGAAGCTCTGGACTTTAAATATTGCTTGTAATAGACTTTTAGAGAGGCAGAAACATTGTTTGATTATGGGAAAATTGCATATTTTTAAGTGAAGCTTTCGGCAAGCAGTAGTTCAATTCGTGTACTTGCTTTCCGCCGAACAAATGGGAAACATTTGAGGTCGAATCATTACGAAGCGCTTCCTTGGAAGTAATCGGCAAGTTATGAAAATTGGTTTTCACATATATAATACAGTTTTGCCAAGAGAGATCATGACTACCAGTTCTCTCGAGTAGAGATTATCCCTAATCAAGCATGCACGTTTCAGCAAAGTACAAAACACCTATATATTCCTCGTACTCTTTCGTCTTCCTGTGTGCAGCAACTCTAGAGATTGATTTGACTGATCGTCTTCTCGAGCCAAAATGAGGATCCTGCATAGAGAAATAGAGCAAAGGTAGCGGTTTGAAGTATTCTAGTGTTCCGCAATAACCTGGTGATTCGTCTTCTATGTTGGAAAAGGCCAGCTCGATTCTAGGTATTGATGTGCTCTTCCTCTGCACGATAAGACTTGAGTTCGCTTGGTCGAGAGAAAACTCAAGAGATAAGTGAAATACCTCGCCAATTGAAAAGCCCATAGGGCTCTAAATTTCGCATCAGACGAGCTCAGTTTTGCCGCCACCAAATGACTGTATCTGAGCTAGTTGTTCAGCATTTGAACGTATTAATTTGTTTGTCGGAGATGGCGTACCTTCTTTTTCCGACTTACTAGATTAGCAGAGATAGACGAAGGGAGACCCTGTTCACACTATAAAAGTCAGCAAGACATCGAAGGAACTGGACGGTTAGCTTTAATCCTTGTCTTCAAGATCCGTCGACCTCCACTTAGATCAAAAATGAGTAAAATAAGAATAGCTATCGATAGAGGGGGAACATTCACAGACTGCATTGGTAACCCGGGATCCGGAGATGCCAAGGACGACGTGGTTATAAAGTTGTTGTCTGTGGACAGCAAAAACTATCCAGATGCACCATTGGAGGGTATTAGAAGACTTCTGGAAATTTTCCAGAAAAAGACCATTCCAAGAGGTATTCCTTTAGACTTGTCCGAAGTAGAGAGCTTGAGAATGGGAACTACATTGGCAACCAATTGCGCACTTGAACGTAATGGCGAACGCTGCGCCTTTATTACCACCAAGGGTTTCAAGGACAGTCTCTTGATAGGAGACCAGACCAGGCCAAAAATTTTTGACTTGAGCATCAAACGTCTCAAACCGCTCTACGACGAAGTCATTGAAGTCGATGAAAGAGTGACCCTAGAGGACTTCTCAGAAGATCCAGAAAATTTCAAGTCAAAAGCTAACCCTAACGAGGGCGTATACGTGGGCAAAAGTGGAGAACTCGTGCGAGTTTTGAAAAAACCCGATCTCTCGGCTTTACAAACTTCTCTGTTATCAGTCTATGATAAAGGCATCCGCTCAATCGGAATAGCACTTCTTCATTCCTACACTTATCCAGAACATGAGGAGGAAGTTGCGAAGCTGGCCTCTGAGATCGGCTTCACCCATATCTCTTTATCGTCACAAGTTTCGCCGATGATCAAGTATTTGCCTAGAGCTAATAGCGCCATCGCTGACGCTTATCTGACACCCGTCATAAAAAAATACCTGGATGGTCTCCAAGCCGGTCTCATTAATACTCAAAACACAAGCATTCAGTTTATGCAATCCGATGGTGGATTGGTAGAGGGCTCTAAATTTTCCGGCTTAAAGTCGATTCTTTCCGGTCCTGCTGGAGGTGTAGTTGGCTATTCAGCTACTTGCTATGACGCTGAAACTAACACTCCTCTCATAGGTTTTGACATGGGGGGGACATCCACAGACGTCAGTCGGTACGGCGAGGGTAAACTGGATCATGTCTTTGAAACTACCACCGCTGGCATCGTAATACAAAGCCCTCAACTAGATATTCACACTGTTGCTGCTGGTGGGAGTTCAATGCTGTTTTGGGAAAATGGTCTTTTCAGGGTCGGGCCTGAATCTGCTACAGCCGAACCTGGACCAGCCTGTTATCGTAAAGGTGGGCCTTTGACTGTTACAGACGCTAATCTATTACTAGGACGCTTGGTTCCTGAATTGTTCCCAAAGATTTTTGGTCCTAATGAGAACGAGTCTCTGGATTTGGATGCCACCCGAACAAAATTTGAAGAATTGACAAAAACTATCAACGCTGACCTAGGTACGGCTTATTCGGCTGAAGAAGTCGCATATGGCTTTGTTAAAGTTGCAAACGAATCAATGGCCCGTCCAATCAGAGGTCTAACGGAAGCTAAAGGTCATGTTATTTCCACACATGAGCTTGTCACGTTCGGCGGTGCAGGTGGACAGCATGCTGTTGCAGTGGCTGAATCCCTTGGAATCAAAACCGTTCTTGCGCATCGTTATTCTTCGATTTTATCAGCATACGGAATGTTCCTTGCAGATGTTGTTGAGGAAAGCCAGGAGCCTTGCTCATTTGTTATGGACAATGCTGATGCAAAGAAGGAAGTGATGAAGAAGTTGGCGACAATCGTGAGTAAAGTCACAACTAACTTGACGAAGCAAGGCTTTTCTTTAAGTGACCTGCATTTCGAAAAGTATTTGAACTTGAGATATGAGGGCACTGAAACAAGTTTAATGATACTTCAGGATGGTGAGGAATGGAATTTCAGTAACGACTTCGCAGCGTCGCATCTAAGAGAATTCGGGTTTGTCTTCAAGAACAGATCAATTATCATCGACGATGTGAGGATCAGGGCTGTGGCAAAGTCCCCAGTCAGATCTACGAAATCGATCACAAGGGAACTCAACTCCCTTGCCAGTACTGATGCCAATACTGGAAGTGATGTCGCATTTCACAAGGATGTCTTTTTCGAGGGCAAGCTTGTGAAGACTCCTGTGTACCGAATCGATAACACTTCGAGTGGCGCACTCATCAAAGGTCCCTGCATCTTGGCTGATGGAACTCAAACTAATATCATCCCAAGTAACGCTTCGGCGGCGGTTCTCAGCTCTCATATTGTCATAACGATAAACTCTAAGACAAAGGAGGACGATAAGGCTGCAGCGTCCAAAATTGATCCTGTACTACTTTCGATATTCAGCCACAGATTTATGGACATAGCCGAACAAATGGGCACACAGCTGAGAAAGACCTCAGTATCTACAAATGTCAAAGAGCGACTAGATTTCTCCTGTGCCCTGTTTGACCCAGACGGAAACCTTGTTGCGAATGCACCTCATGTACCTGTACACCTGGGTTCAATGTCTACATGCATTTCTGTGCAGGCCAAACTATGGAAAGGAAAACTGAAGCGTGGTGATGTTTTATTTTCAAATCACCCTGAAATGGGTGGAACTCATCTTCCAGACATCACCGTCATAACACCGGCTTTTTCTGATACGAACGACGAAATAATATTCTACGTGGCTTCAAGAGCCCATCATGCCGACATTGGTGGTATTCTACCTGGATCCGTTCCTCCTAATTCTAAGGAACTTTTTGAAGAAGGTGCAGCCATATATTCAGAACTTTTGGTGAAAGAAGGACACTTTGATGAACATTTGGTAGAAAAGCTTTTGCTTGAAGATCCCGCCCAGTATCCCGGATGCTCAGGGTCTCGGAAAATAAGTGACAACATCAGCGACCTCAAAGCTCAGATCGCCGCAAATAACAAAGGAATTCAGTTAATTGCAAAACTGATGAAGGATTTCGGCATTGAAGTTATAGTAAAGTACATGCTTGCAATTCAGGAAAACGCCTCTTCCACTGTGAAATATGCCCTCAAGCAACTGACAGAGCATTTCAATGCTTCCGAGTTCAATGGAGAGGACTATATGGATGACGGTACTCTGATCAAACTAAAGGTCACACTTGATATTGAAAAAGAAGAATATGTTTTTGATTTCGATGGGACTTCGCCGCAGGTGTATGGTAACTTGAATGCACCCGAGGCAATCACAAATTCAGCCATTCTATATTGCTTGCGTTGCTTGGTGAATAGGGACATCCCATTGAATCAAGGTTGTCTCAAACCAGTGACGGTAAAGATACCAAAGGGATCTATTTTGAGTCCTACGAAAGGCGTGGCTGTTGTAGGGGGTAATGTTTTGACTTCCCAGAGAGTCACCGACGTGGTTTTGAAAACCTTCAAAATTATGGCCGATTCCCAAGGTGACTGTAACAATTTCACGTTCGGAACGGGTGGTAAAGACGCAAATGGAGAAGTGGTCAACGGGTTTGGCTACTACGAAACGATTTGCGGTGGACACGGAGCCGGCGCGGATTCTTGGAGGGGCCCTGGATGGAATGGAGCACACGCAGTTCACACGAATATGACAAACACGAGGATGACGGATGTAGAGATTTTCGAGAGAAGATACCCTGTTATTTTGCGCGAATTTTCTGTGCGCACTGATTCCGGCGGTAATGGAAAATACAGCGGAGGAAATGGGGTACTCCGTGACATTGAGTTTCGCAAGCCTGTCCAAGCTTCTATACTGTCTGAAAGACGCGTCGTTGCTCCTCATGGCCTCAATGGAGGTGGCGACGGTGAAAGAGGCCTCAATTTATGGATACGCAAAGACCTTGGATCTGTCACGAATATTGGCGCCAAGAACACGATTAAGGTTCATCCCGGTGATAGAGTTATTATAATGACACCTGGTGGTGGTGGATGGGGCAAGATGGACAATAAATGACGTCCATAGGGGTTTGTTTAGCCTTTTATATAAACCCACCACATAGCAGAATTGATTGACAAAAAGAATGCCTAAATACATCAGATCTTTTCAGCTACTCGTGAAATAGCGGATAATGATATGTGTAATGTCTTTAGAAAGAGTATTAACACATTGTGGAGCTTGCAGATCGTCGATGCAAATGCGTATGATTTTGGTTGAGTTGCTTTCACAGGGGCAATGATACTTTACCGCCTGTGAGCGAAAGCTGTCCATCATATGTTTTATTGAACAGGACGTAAACTGACATCGGAAGATTACTTGACAAAAAAGGCTGTCTTGGCACGCAAACAATATATTATTTAGGTACTGAGAGGAAAAACCGTTATCAAGGGCTGTCACAAGAGCTTGCTCTCTTGACGGTCTCTCGTCTAAAAAATTGTAGCGTGCTCAATACAGGCTTTTAAAGAGCTAACGCGTTTGTTTGTGAATCTGTCTTTCATAATACAGCGATATTCTAAATTCTTAAATACCAGTACTGAAGGCCTGCATTAGTTTGCAATTACTTTTGCTTCTCAGTACCAGGAAATGGCTTGAGCTCATATTATAAAGACATTAAATGTCTGAACTCCACTCATCCAGACATTCTCAGCAATCAATTGGCATAATTCGGCGCTATTCACACGCTATATGGGGACTCAAATGGTAACGTTAAAAACATTGTAGTACAAGGTCAAATGGGCAGGATGAACTCAATATCTTCCAGGTGACAGAGCTGAATGAGAATGACTAACCTTGGTCGGGAAACTCATCCTACGAAATAAACAATTGATGAAACCTCTGTTGTACGAGATCGACCTTGCATGTGTCATCTCTGCTCGTCCAGAAAGTAACCTGTTCATTTGGGCTGTGTGATTGGTAGCTTTCGGCGACAAAGCGTAGCGGACATCATGGACATGCATAAAGCACTGAGGGCATTAAGTTTTGAGTTGAACGCTTTTGAGACCCTTGCAAATCGAATTACACCAGGTCCCGTGAAGTAAATCAACAACTTAATCGACGCAGTTAAACGCGGCGCTTCGATGCCTAGATGACCGAAATATGCATTTTCCGCTGTCGATGATTTTATGTCAGAATGGAAAGAAGTCACTTTTGGATGACATGCGGCTGAAAAGGTGATGCAAGCATTTGTTGCTTATTTAAGTAGTGTACTTCTCCATGCTAAGAGACAAAATCAGTAGTTTAGATATCTGTTTGCTGCGATATTGCCTGTCCTTTTTTGACCGTAGGAAAAGCATCCAATAGCGAAAGTAGCGCTGAACTCGAACATTTGCGTTTCGGATAACTCAGTTCAAAAATAGCAGGAACAGCAAAGATTTTCAGCAATTCCTGATGTTGCATCCTAGACATCTTGGCTACAAGAGGTCAGAAGACTCGATAAACTATGGACTTTTTCACCTGTCGTCCCTGACACAAATGACTTTGGCATCGCCCTAACCCCGAAATGAAATTTCAAAAGAATGACATAAACAAAAAATATCTGCTTGAGCTTATCCCAGTTTCTTTTCGATTATTCACCAACTCTGTGTTGTTTTGAGATCTGTCTTCTTGATACGTACGTATACCGACCAATATCCTGCGATAAACAATTTCAAGTCGTTTCGGTATCGACAAAACCAATGGAACAAAAAAGCATTCCAGCCGGCGGCGTAGGGCATATTCCCAGACCCTGGATAAGATCGCTAAAACTTCCTTGAAAAAATGCGCTCATCGCTGTTCAACAAGTGAGATAGGTGTTCTACAAGTCGCCAACTACGTTTTTACGATAACACCGACATCCACTCACAATGACTCAATCTTTTTTTCGACACCCTGCTTGTTCTTTCCAATGTCGCTGCAAAGAGTTGGAAAATTCAGTATAGAGAGCTCACGCCATCAAAGCTCGGATAACATAACCCCGCCAGCCCTAAAGTTATTCTTCACATAGTCCTCTAGAAAGTATATCAAAATTTGTTCTCGAGGAAGTACCCGTGCATGTACGACGAAGAACGGGCCTATAATTATGCAGGCGGCCTTAGATCTGCGAGAGGAGATAAAGATATTTACAGATACTATGGTGCCCAACAAACAGAACAGAGTGAACCTATCGACAAAAGATCAAGAACATAGAGCCGTTCGTCACTTACGTCGGTCTTAACCGACGGGGTTAATCGGCGGTCTCTTCTATAATCAACATTCTTAGAAGCACGTAAACGGAATACAAGCTATATAAGTACCGTCTGATGAGTGATGTTGTAATGATTCTTGGTACTAATGTAGACTTTGAAGTGTATACAAGAATTAGGCAAACTTCGCTGGCAAGATGACGCACGCTACGGATATTTCAAAGCTAGGAACAGGAACACAGCTAACGCTTGTGGGCAGAAACACCAAAGACCAACACGGATTTGTCAATCCACCGCTGTATAAGGGCTCAACAGTCATCCACAGCACTCTGCATAGTCTTGAAAACAAAGGCGGTAGGTTTTTCTACGGAACTGCTGGCACTCCAAGCATCGAAAACCTAGAAAATGCTTGGAACCATTTGACTGGGGCCGCAGGAACGGTTTTGTCTCCTTCGGGACTAGGATCGATCGCTCTAGTGATGTTGAGTGTAGTAAAAACAGGCGACCATATCTTGATATCGGATAGTGTATATCAGCCTACCAGACATCTGTGTGATGTTGTGCTGGCCAAATTCAAAGTCAGCATCGAATACTACGACCCTTTGATCGGAGTGGGTATCGAAAAGTTGATCAGACCCAATACATCGCTGATTTTCCTAGAAAGTCCCGGCTCTCAAACAATGGAGATTCAAGACATACCCGGTATCGCCAAAGTGGCCCGCAAACACGGTGTTAAGACAGTCCTCGATAACACCTGGGCTACGCCGCTCTTTTTTAAGGCCCATGCTCACGGAGTTGATATTAGCATCGAAGCAGGCACCAAATACGTCGGGGGCCACTCAGATCTGCTTCTTGGATTAACATCGGCAAATGCCGAATGTTTCCCCGCGCTCCGCAGAACCTACGAAACGTTTTCGATGATGCCAGGTGCTGAAGACTGTATGGCGGCGTTGAAAGGACTGCGGTATCTGCAATTAAGAGTCAAAGAAGCCGAACGGAAGGCCTTGTATTTGGCAAAATGGTTGGAGACCAGGCCAGAGGTGGTCAAAGTTCTTCATCCGGCACTCGAAGGCAGCCCTGGCCACGAATATTGGGTTCGTGATTTTGAGGGATCCACGGGTGTTTTCACTATACTGCTTCGTGAAGGCTTCAGCAGAAAGAATTTCGAAGCCATGCTCGAGAAGACGACTGTATTCAAGCTGGGATTTTCGTGGGGTAGCTATGAGTCGCTTTTGACAACAGTCAATCCTACATCATACAGAACCGCAACAACTTGGGACCACAAAGGTGCAGCAGTGAGACTTCAAATCGGAATGGAGGATCTAGAGGATTTGCAGCGCGATCTGGAACTCGCATTCGAACGTTTAACTGCACCTCCAAACGCCCGTTTGTGACCACTTTCAGTGTATAGGTACTTATGCATATCATAGGCACGGACTTCTGGGCCAACGCGTCGGACGGCGGCTAACTGACGTAGCGCATTTATAGAATAACAAGTCTTTGTATTTATCGATTTCATTCTCTACACTGAGGTCGAAACAAACACTGATTTTGTAGGATCTCTCTAAGCAACTTCATAGTGCACAAACCAAAAATCTTATCTTTTCGAGCACTTGTGAAAGCTGTGAGTCCTGCTGTAGATTATAGTGAAGCATGTAAATACATGAGCTGCTTATTCAGACAGTCAACGTAAAGCTGCTTTACAAGCCGCGAATAGCTATACAAAGTTTGTCATTTTCAACCGCAGGTGGTTAAATTCTACCATAAAGTCCTCCCACAATTGATCCTCAGTCATCATTCGTACTAGATTTGATAGAGAAGACAAGGAATTTTGATACTTACTATGTAAAGACCACTACCTGCGCCAAGCCTAAGGCTTCGATATAATGGCCTGACAATCGCTGTCGACCACCACCTTCGAATGTTTGCACCTTCTGAATCGTAAGATTTTCACATCTTATTTACTGTTGTGTCTTCGTAACTTGATAATTGTTCGTACGTTTAAGCAAAATGAAAGAAAGAAAAAAAGATTCAGTTCCTCACTTTTTGTGCATCATATCGGCCTGATTTTAGCAATATGGTTTTCTCAAGACAGAATGATTAGTCCCTCAAGAACCTTGGGCTGATTTCTGAGCTCTGCTTGATGCTGACGCTTCTTTACGCTAAATGTGCTTTCTTTATCGGTGAAACTTCGAAAACGTAATTAAAGTGGTTTGCAGATCGTCCACCACTCGTTCGTTCGACTGCTGGCAATAGGAAGAGCCATTGCGTTATCGCATATCCATTTCGAAACAATGTCTGCCACTTGTCCGAGCTGAATCACAGGAGATTGACAGAATACTGACTGCACGTTCCTTAGGCTTCATTTGTATGTTGGCATCTACAAAAGCCACGGATGAATAATGAATCCTATCATTTTATATCAAGGGAAGACAAGCTGAATCTTTAAGTGCTCAAAACCCCACGGAAAGCTTCACAATACTTTCTGCCGAAGTTTCGCGGTTTGGACAACGGGGCTTTCCCTTGACACATTTATTAATGAAAGTGATCTTATGATATTTGTTAATGGCAACATTGACATCGACGTCGAAAAACCGCGGTTAACGAAATGCATATCGATCATGGAAAACCTACTGCCCTCGACATTGTGCTACCTTACGCTGGAACTTTTTCAAAGCACACCATCCACCAAATTCGAGTTGAAATGATCAAACGCATCTTATTTTCCACCGGTCACAAGTGAACAGAAAGATGAACATCACACTCGCCAATTGTGCGTGTGGATTTGACAAAATGATGCGGATGTTAGTGAAATTTGCCCCAGAACTTTGTTGGCTGTTCCAGCTTCAATAAAACCGGTGCCGATACGTCCAGGTATTGAACTAAGCCCTGTTAGATCACGGCACTAAACGGACGAAGCCATGACTGCCAGTTCAGTGCCGTGAAAACCCGATGCCGATACAGCTTCAACATAGCCTCAGACACGATTCAAATGTCGAACCCGTATTTTCCACCTACACTCTCAGATAGTTCCAGCTGCATTCAATGCTTGCAGCAACCTCTTAAACATCTGATTGTTGGAAAGCGCAAACGGAATGAGCCTCAAACGGAAGGATGGCACCGCCCCATCCTTCTGTCCCTCCTACGTCCTAACAATTCCCAAAATCTACGCTTCATCCAAAGTCCGAATAATTTCCGGATGCTTCCGTCTCATAATCTTCTGTCCTACTCATCTTTTAATACACCTAAGGCATAAACTTCGGTGCGGAATATAGCAAGACAAGAGAAAATTACGAAGTGGCCAAACTACACATGCAGAGAGAAATTTACGCTCAAATCCAACTAGGCACCTAACCATAGTTTTTCAATCCGCCCTGATGGTGACAATAGTGCCGTTAAACGCTGTTTGCTCACTTCATTTCCTGTTCTCTCTGGTAGCACCCGGTTCAGCTCATTATCTCCATTATCTCCGCTGTTCTTTCACCACGTTAAACGTGATTCAAAATTGGTGAAGGATTCCGATGGCATTATGACAAATTCATCGATCTGGTGCATCTACATATAACAAAGCCTTTAATTTCGCCAAGAGTACCGGAGATTAAATCTAAATGAGTATCTCATCAAGTCTTGGCAAAGTAACAGGAAGATGGTAAGTCTTACAGCTAACAGAAATGTTTCCTCGAGGCAATCACAACACTCGAGCGAATCCGTTACTGATGGTTTCATCACTCCTGAAAGAGACATGGAGAATGAGGCAGGCAAGAGTGAGAGTATAGGTCCAGAATCGGAATCTGACCCAGAAGGCAACGGTAGGTTTTTGGTCGAGTTCATGGATGATGACCCTCAAAAGCCACTCAACTGGAGTGTGAACAAAAAATTATACCACACGATGATCTATGGTATTGCTACGTTTGCAGCGCAGTTCAATTCAACAACCACGGCACCGTCAGTTTTACACTTGGCACATTACTTCGATGTGAGCACAGAAAAGGCCTTGTTGTGCACGTCGCTGTACGTGATAGGTGTTGCTTTTGGACCGATGTTCTTCGCACCGCTTTCAGAAATGTACGGACGGAAAATAGGTGTGTTTGTCCCGCTGTTTTTGTCCATGGCGTTCACGTTGGGATCTGCAAGATGTAGCGACTATCCCAGTCTTCTCGTTACCAGATTTTTTGCCGGGTTTTTTGGAGGCAGTCCGGTAGTGTCGTCTGGTGGGGTTCTTGCAGATATTTGGCCAATAAGCTTAAGGGCGGTGGCTTTGGTATTTTACGCAGTGTTCGTTGTGTGCGGTGTTACGGTAGGACCAGTAATATCTGCTTTGCTAACTTACCAAGTTGGCACCGATGAGTGGCGATGGCCCTTGTGGTTTATCTGCATTGTACAAGGTGTTCTTCTTATAGTCGCTGCTTTGACAGTTTCTGAATCGTATGCCGGGGTAGTACTTGCAAAAAAGGCGAAAAAAATACGTAAGGAATCTGGAAATTGGGCATACCATGCAGCGCACGAAGAGTGGGACCTGGACTTCAAAGAGTATGTTAGTATTCATCTTTTAAGGCCCTTCGCGATGCTTGCAACTCCGATTGTGTTTGCGCTCGCATTATTCGCTAGTTATGTTTTTGGCGTCTTGTACCTAATCGTAACTTCGCTACCTTTGACCTTCGAAATGACAAGAGGTTGGAAAGGCACTGTCACTAATGTCCCTACTCTTTGCATGCTGATCGGCGTTCTATTCGGTGGTTCCGCCAACGTTTGGGGAGCTTTAAGGTATAGAAAAATACTGCTGAAAAATAACGGTGTTCCAGTTCCAGAGGAAAGGTTCCCACCTATGATGATGTTTGGGTGGTTAATGCCTGCTGGAATGTTCATATTTGCGTGGACTTCACAAGAGAGAATACATTGGATTGCGCCCTGCATAGGTATCGTAGTCATGTCCATTGGATTTTTCGTCATTTTCCAAGGCTGCCTCAACTATCTGGTCGATTCGTTCACGAAGTATGCGGCGTCTGCTATTGCTGCCAATACGTTTTTAAGGTCAATTCTGGGCGGAGTTTTTCCTCTTTTTGGGCGCGCTCTTTTTGAAAACCTAGGGGTGCCATGGGGTGCCTCGACAATTGCATTCATTACCCTCGCAATGATACCTATACCATTTGTTTTCTATGCTTTCGGCGCAAAAATTCGCGCGAGAAATCCTTACATTAAACGAGTCAGTTAGTATGTCACAGGCTACATTTAGCATAAACCTTCTATCCCCGGACGGAGGTCGCAGTGTGGGTTTCAACACCAAATTAGTCAAAATTTTAACGTGGCGGTCTCCTGCAGCTTTTGGCTTGTTCATTGTATCTACTGATTGGAGGTTGGTCAAGCCGTTCAACGTTTTTTGTACCGTCTGAATTGAATACACAGCTAGCGTGCTATACCTGAGACTCAGGACACAAAACCTTAATAGATTCGAAACTTCACTAGAGTTTTTCTGCTGCACTCCACGCTTAATCGAAAAATCTCACTACAAGAATAGTGATCAACGCAATTGACCAGAAAGTTTCTCCGTTATTATGTTACGTCAAACTCAGTGCAGAAAAGGCCTGTTCTTCTAACCAAGTCATAAAATGATTGCATTGCATTATTTTGCAATCAACTCCCCGCCGCTGATCGATTTGTCGTCTGTATGTTCTCAAATTTATAGATTCATCGCCAAGCAGACCGAGCCTCATTTTCTTTCTCAACCCATAAACTTTACTGCTGACCTTTTAAGCACGTCCTTCTTCTGTAACATAGTAGATCACGGTGGAGAAGAACGCTCTGTGAGCTGTTCTTAGGAACACATCATCTTAAACACCTTTTAGTTAAGAAACATTCTGTCCATTTCTTGTTAGCTGTTGGATGCTGATCGAACACTAGCGCCGAAGATTACGATCTCGGTGTAGTTAAATCAACCAAACTATAACCCTGTTTGTGCCCTTCGATGATACGGCGAGACAAGTCAGTAGACGGATTGTCTTCCCTGCCCTCGAATCGAATACAAGGCATGATAGAATTGCCAAGAAAATGCCTGTTGTACAGGATTCAGCAGACTGCTGCAGTTAACGTATACGATTCTATGTGTACTCGTGTACAATAGAAGCTCCATGTACACTGTTCAAGCAAAACGATGCGAGACGCTCTTGGAGCTTTTCGAGACAAATTGGGATCCATTGAGGTATTCGGGATACAGCAACTCTTCCACAGAATTGCGCAAGCCAGAGAGGTAGCGTAGAAAGTTTTACTTCTTTCAACATTGAATATGGCGACATTTAAACTCAACCCATATCGACGCAAGTGTGTACAAGATGCATACTGGAAAGCTCTTTATCCTAGCTAGAGAAAATTGGGAAGGCGAAAGCACTGATGCCGGGTTCACTTAATCCAGGGTACATTTATCACACTGGGCGGTTAGTTAGCGCTGTAGAAAATACATCGTTATTCGAGAAAGTGAATTTTCCTCGAAATCATAGGAAGAAGATATCATACTTTATGTCTTAGGCAAGTAGCTTGTAGGGAAATTTCGTAGTCCTCTAATCGACAAAGAGGCACAATGCTTCTCAAACAATGTGTAGGGTATGTACACCCATCAATCTTAGTCAAGCTTAATGACCAGTTTTTCAGCAGAGACACCCTTTTTTAGCTCTTCGAGTCCGTTTTGGACTGCTCCCAAACCCTCTCCGATCACACGGGAAGGAGGCGATGGGACAAAAGAGCCATTCTTGAGTCCGGCTGGGAGAAATCTAGCGAATACAGCTTCCCCAACTCCACTGCTTTTCAGCTCCCCGGGAAAAACGAACTTGCAACCGACACCATCTGGCAACTGTGCTGGTGGTGCGTTGGCACTAGCAACAAACTGTTTGCCCCTAACCTGAGCTATGATCTCAGCACATGGACCTGCGGTGTTCAGTCCTATTGCCAGCGCTCCCGCACTCTTCTTGCCACTGAAGGCCTTGACAATGTCCTCGACGACAGTACTGCTGTGGTAGTCGAAGACTTTACTGGCACCGAGCTTCTTTAGATAGTCCCAATTCTTGGGTGAGGAGGTCGAAATAACCTCATAGCCCGAGGCAACTGCCAACTGGATGGCATTAGTCCCCACGCTGGAGGCTCCACCCCAAATCAAAATAGTCTCGCCAGTGGCACGAGGTTTTGACGCCGCTGGATAGGTCAGGCCGAGATACTCTTTCTCGTATAGGCCACATGCAGCAGTAGCGACAGCAAGCGGGATCACCGCTGCATCTTCGAAAGAAACTGTACTGGGAATAGTCGAAGCCAAGTTGGTATGCAAAATAGTATACATTTGGAAAGCGCCTTCCGCTGCCCTGTTAGACTGCCAAGCAGAAGCCATGCCTAACACATTATCTCCGACTTTGAAGTTGGTGACACCCGGACCGGTTTCCACAACTTCCCCTGCTACGTCATTACCGAGAATGCAAGGATATTCGGTCCATGCCAAAATTGCATTGCCCATGGTCTGTCTAGCCCAGTCAACAAGGTTAAGGGCTACTGCATGATTCTTCACCAAAATCTCATTGGCGTTGGGAGATGTGTATTCGGCTGGCTTTACCTCCAAAGGAGTTGCTTTTTCGGCCGTCAGCCATGCGGCAGTGTTAGTAGGCATTTTGGGGTATTTGAAGTGCTAAGGTAAGGTAGGGATAAACATGTTATTTTCGGAGTTTTCATGCCTGCTTGGCATTGAACATTTATCTACTTATACCTTCCTGGTCGACATGCCAACTGCCTGGAACTCTTGCCAAGCCAAACTGTCCTTCTAACGACCCGGGACTCGATCCGTGGATGGCACAAGGTTCTTAGGAACAACTTCCACGGGAAGTTGTAATTTCACGACAATGACGTTTAAATTCCGCGGCCGCCAAGCACATACTTCTTTTTAGAAGCTCTTTCGTCAACCTGAATACGTTGCCCACCCTAACGCCAATACAGCTCTTCTCAATGGCCAATAGTACCGTATTTTGAAAATTAAAGTGTTGACTTTTCTGGCTTCCGTGGAAGCCATGTCAGATAATGTTAACTCGCTTCATATCATAGCAAACCATAACTTTCTTCGCTCTTTCTGTATTCAGACTTTCAAGCTTTATGTCTAGCTTTATTTGACAATGTTGTGGTGTCTACTACAAGTTTATTCCCTTCAACTCAATCTAGCCCATCTGCCTTGAATAGTAATAACATTTGTAAAGGCGAAGGAAACAAAGAAATCGAATGAATGTGACACGATTATAGCAGATACTTCGAGCGAGAAAACATCAAGTTTGTAGGCTATCAGGATGTGTAACGGTTTTTAACGACCGCAGCTTTGACATGCTTGCTCTATCATCTGTAAGCTGTCACTTGGACACAGTTTGTAAAATGAGAAAAGCTAAGAACTCCTTTATCAACAGTAGCAACTCTCTCCGTGGTAAATTAAGCAAATAGTGACCTGAAGTACGTGAAGTGGTGTACTGCATGTTGATATGACAGGTGCATGCTTAAGTGGGAACTACTCGTTCCTGGCCCCAATTATCCATCAAGGTGGCATCTAAGAGCGACAAACGTTTACCATACTCCCGTTTCTAATCTCAAAAAAGCTCTCACACAATCTTTTTCCCCCTAGCATTGGGCATAACTTAGCATCAACAAGTGCATCTGTCATAACAACAATTGGGTTGGCCTATATGTATCACTATTGGAGCGAAATGCACCGCCGCGCTGTTGAAATCCCTGCCGTCTTGCTGTATGAACGCAATTGAGGTCTCGAACACGCTATTCCATTCATCTAGAGCCACCAGTAGAGGTTTCGGCTGACAAAGTAGTTTCTGGAGAGCCATCGGGCTTTGGTCATCTTTTTCACGACCTTTCTGACAGAGTTCTTGAAAGCTTGCAGCCGGGGGTTGACCAAACCAACGGAAGAATGTTCCATGTCTAAAAGCACTCTTGATTCACCCGATTTTCATCGGCTTTCTCGACTGCTTTCATAGCAGAGCAATTTCGCCGTTTTCCGTCCTTGGTAGCTCAGCAATGCTCTCAAAAAGTAGCTGTAAAATCATCAACAGTGCGATGAGTCCCATGTAAAGAGTAATCTTGATGTGGGCAAATGACATGCCAAAAATTACGAACGACACCAGTATACGAGGAATGAGTCGAACTTTTGATGGGATGTTGCTGTCACCAGCAGCATCCAAGCTTTTATCGCACAGAGCTAAAACGCTCATGCAAATGATAGCAACACCGACACCCGCACCGTAGAAAATCTGAACAGAATGCAGGTAATCCGGTCTTTCGGTTTCGAAACTTTCGGAGTCAAAGCGCTCATTGGCGTAAAAAGAGTGTGATCTCGTAAGTGCGCCAGCTGCATCTGCCGAGATTATGAGGGAGATCATGAGTGGAACATGCACATAAATCCAACAATAAGCAGAAACTACACTGCGACGGAGAGCGTGGATTGCCTTTCTGGAGCCCTCACCACGGAAGTAAAACCACGCAAGGCAGTAGGCGACGATGAGAACACTGATTGCACGCGCAGTCCTTTCATTGAAACCGCTTGCAGCGGGAGAAGACGCTACTATGGTATAAAGATATTCTCCGAGAGCTATCACGACGAAAGCTCCATGCCTTTCCACTTCATGTTCGATATTTACTGCAGTGGAGTACCGAGCGCCTATGAGTTTTTTGAACCATGGGTGGAAGGTGATTGCGTACACGATAGTGTCATAAAAATAGCACACAGCAGCTATCGCGATCTTTCCTCGCAGAGGTGCAATGATGATAAACCCAAATACCAGAAGAGAAACGCAGGTAAAACCAGAGAACCATCTCATTTGTCGCCTGTGCTCTTTCACAAACACCGTATAAACTAGAGTGAGGAGAATTGCACTAAAGCGAGCCAAAATATAGCAGCCAACCACCAATCCGGTCTGCGCTTTTGACTCCAATACTTCAATAGCATTGTTTGCATATACCACTAAAAGTACCATGATCCAAAGAACGTAAGCCTTTTGGCTCAAATCGTTATTATAATAATAGTCCATAAACTCTCTCATGTCTGTCCATATCTGCCACGCTGCCATGAAAAGAAGGACATATTTGACAAAAGAAGCACCCGTAGCCTCTTCAATAGCAGCCTCTGCCAAGTTAGCAATGATTCCAACGTACAAGAGGTCGAAAAAGAGCTCAAATACGGCAGAACCACGTTCATTCTTAGTACGATATAGCTTGCCATCAAAGAAGTAGTTAAGTGCGTAAGGCCTAACAAAGAGTCTGTTTGTAGGTGGTGGCTCGATCCATTCCACACTCACTGGGCCATATTTTCGAACGAACTCCGAATCAAACTCGGCCTCGGACTCCATGATACAGCTGCAACTGATCAAAAACAAAATGTATGTTGATTTTTCAGAAGGAAAGGAGAAAAAGCATCAATTTGAGCAGTATTGAATCATGTATGAAAAAGGTCTTCACTGATGGGTAGGTAAAGAGGTACTTATTCTGTTGAGCATGACTTTATTTGAATTCACAGCCAGTGAATGTGAGTAATGTCAAGTGAACTGAACTGAGGGCCGAAGAGTTCAGAGGAGTGGGCACATTCTGCTTTTGTAGTGTTTTAAGATTTACATAGTTGCAGGAGGTCAATTCATAGCTATCAGACTCAGTCTCTAAGTCAGTACGGTCAAGCAGCTTAAATTGGCTGGGGGAACTTGCTGGCAAGGTATAGGGTGTTTCAGCACAATGCAGGGAACCATTTAAATGGGCGCCAATTTGAACAGTTTAGCTGAAGAATTGAACAAGTGTGATGCAAGATATGACGACGTAGAGGGCTGACTCTAGTGCTTCTTGCTAGAGGTTTCTGCTCTTGTGTGTCACCGATGGTATTTTGCCGAGCATACCTGTAGTCATAGAAGGGATGTTTGGTATTTACTGCGCTCTCAAGTTATTTAGCTGTTTTGCAGCGTTCCTCTTGACCGACACCTAACTTACAGTAGCGTTTGTTCATTATAGCTTAAACATGCCGCTAGCTGTATAACAGGCTTCTTCTCTTCACACTCTCCGTGGACCTGTCGATATTCAATTAAAAGCAGAATCTGACCAGTGGATCCTCGAGATCTTTCCTGGACCTTCTTTCGAACTGTTCACTTCCACCTAGAGATATCAAATGGCCGCTACTTCTTGGGAACTAAGAATTTCTTTAATTCATCAGCCAAACGGGAAGGCTGTTCTTCGGGAATGAAATGGCCGCAATCTTCGATGGTAGCACCCACTACTTCGCTCGAAAAAGCTTCTAAAGACTTGGCCATGTTGGGAATTGAGCCCTGGTCCGATGACACTGCAAGCAATGGCGGAGCAAGTTTACCGTTCTTGAGTAACTCTTTGTTTTGCTGAGCAGATTTTCCGCAAGCTCTATAGTAAGCCAGGCCCGCACGCAGTGCCCCAGGCTGCAAGAAGATGCGCTCATATTCGTCCAAATCAGCTTCGGTGAAAATTGTTGGATCAGCACTTTTGCGGCGAAGGAACCAGTCCAAATATACACGCTCTTTATCGCTAATTAAAAGTTCGGGCAAGTCGGGAACCGCATGAAACGGGAAGTGCCAAATGCGCCATGCAGTGTCAGGACTAGTGGGAAGCTTATCTGGGAGTGTGACTCCGGGAATTCCGGCGTCTAACAGAGCCAATCGTTCGATTTCCTCACTAAACAGCAGTGCGTACGGGAAAGCGACCCATGCGCCGACATCATGGGCAACAAGATGATACCGGGGTATTTGCAATTTCTCAACCAATCCATGGACAATTTTGGCTACCGTTGAGGTGTCATAACCATCGCCAGGTTTGTCGGAATCGCCTTGTCCTGGTAGGTCAATGGCGACGACAAAGAACGACTCTGCAAGTATGGGCATCAGTTTGCGCCACGCATACCAGCTTTCTGGAAACCCAGCAAGTAAGATAATTGGGGGTTGTCCATTACCTTTAGTTCCGGCTGTGACGTAGTGAATGCGGATCCCTTCGACGGTTTTGAATTTATGGTTCAATTGGCGAAAACTCATTGTCGTGCGTTGTAAAGGAGTGACTGGTGTTGCTGCAATAATGATTAATTCGTGTGGACGATAACTGATGGGGTGTGCACCCTCTTATACTGCCCAGCAAACGTACGGGTTGTTCATGATTTGGTCTACGCCCGTTGACGATGACTCGCTCATCAATTCAAATGCGGTTTTAGACGGGACGGGATTAGGCGGACGAGCTCAGTTAAGAGTTACAAGAATTAGTAATGGTCAAAGTACAGCTTGTATGGCCAAGAGTCATTGTAGAGGATAGAATCTGATTATCATCCGCATTGAGACTCTGTCTGTAGTCTTGTTGCACGAGTCTTGTTGCACGATCAACGTGTCATACCATTGGCGATGTTTTCCATTGTGATGGAGTTCTATTTAAATGGGGGCTAGGGCTAGCTCTCCCTAGTCTCTCAATTGTGCAGAGCTTGGTGTGGTAGGGTGAATACAGTATGCCCTTCTATACACACCTTTGGAATCGCTTCACCATCGATGGAGGTGAAAAGATTTCACGTAGATCGAGTTGGCATGACAGTAAAACAGACAATTAGTATGGATGCCATAGAAACGGGAGGTGTCACCCGTTACTCATCGAGCTGAGAACGGGGACCTCAAGTTGTTCATGGTTTTCTAGTTTCCATATAGTCTGCTACAGTGAGGAATTCACCTGCGTCGGTATCCTGCGGTTTTTAAGCGAGCGGAGTGTCGGGAAAAAAAGGCCGCTCGCTGTCAAAGTTGTCGTTTTCCAACAGGCAAGATGAGGCTTGATGGGACATCTTTTCGCCCTGCGTGTGTACTTTGCTGAACAAGTTGCGCAGGGATCTTGTCAAATAACACACTCTGAGTCGTTATCTGAGTCGTTATCTGAGTCGTTATCTGAGTCGTTATCTATATCGTAATCTAAGGTCTTATCTGAACATTTCTTTTTTTCCTCGAGACCGAAAGGTTGTTTTTGTGACGCGTGTTCGTAAAGGGCCTGAATATCCTAATTAGGCATTAAGTATACAATTCGGGTAATATGCTAGTCCGATCTCTTATCGTGCCTGCAACAAAGACGCGAGGAATTCCGTAACAATGGAATGATGATCATCATCGCAAGCTTCTTTATCGCATAGAATGCATGCAGGCACAGCATAGTAACGGAATTATCTTCTTCCAGCATTCGAAGGACGAAAAACGGTATCCTTCAGTTGGGAGGGTCTGACCTTGACGGGCCTGTCCTAGATACAAAATTTGAGGATAAAAGCTTCACAAATACTGATCAGTTGGTGGTGAAAATTGTTCCAAGGGTTCTCCTCATCAAGCGTCAAATGAAATTAGATTCCCTTCTGTTAGTGGCTTGTGCGTCTTCTTTGACTGCGGCATCGCCAATTTCTGCTCTTTGGAGAAGATTCACCGAGGACTCTCCATCAGAAGTGCAGGCTGTCAATGCTACAACCTTCACGTACCCACAAACTGAAACCGCTGAGCTGTTTCCTATGGAAACATGCCAGGGTATCACTCTAGAAGGTGCCACAATCGACCAACTCCAGGACTACCTAGGGAAGGGCGTTTTGACTTCGCAAGACATTGTTCGCTGCTATTTCAACCGCTACCTGCAGGTCGACGGTTATGTCAACAGTATCATGCAGGTAAACCCAGACGTGCTGGCCATTGCAGCGGAGAGGGACGAAGAGAGGGCACAGGGACTCGTGAGAGGACCTCTGCACGGTATTCCATTTTTGGTGAAAGATAACTATGCCACCAAGGACAAAATGGACACAACTTGTGGGTCCTGGGCGTTGTTGGGCTCCATTGTTCCTAGAGATGCCCACGTTGTTGCAAGACTGAGAGACGCAGGCGCTGTCTTGTTTGGACACGCCACGCTAAGTGAATGGGCTGATATGCGCTCGTCTGGGTATTCGGAAGGCTACTCAGCGCGCGGTGGACAATCGCGCTCTCCTTTCAACTTGACAGTCAACCCTGGTGGAAGCTCTTCTGGAAGTGCAGCTGCAGTTGCAGCAAACATGATCATGTTTAGTCTTGGGACTGAAACAGACGGAAGCATCATTGATCCAGCCATGAGAAATGGTATTGTGGGCTTCAAACCTACCGTCGGACTGACTTCCCGAGCTGGTGTTATTCCAGAATCAGAACACCAAGACTCCACCGGCACAATGGCCAGGACTATGAGAGATGCCGTGTATGCCTTTCAATCTATGTGGGGTGTCGATGCCAGGGATGTGTACACTTTGAACCAGACAGGAAACGTTCCCGAAGATGGCGATTATGTGAAGTTCCTCTCCGACAAGAGTGCTTTGAAAGGTGCAAAGTTCGGACTTCCATGGAACAAACTTTGGAGTTTAGCTAAACCAAATCAAATTCAAAGACTCATGGAAGTTGTGAAGGAAATCGAAGACGCTGGCGCAACTGTTTACAACAACACCGACTTTGGAAACCTTGACGTAATTTCAAGTAAGGGATGGAATTGGGATTTTGGACGCACAAATGAAAGTGAGTTCACTGTTGTAAAGGTCGATTTCTACAATAACATCAAAGCGTACCTCAGTGAGCTACAGAACACAGAGATGAAATCGTTGGAAGACATTGTGGAGTACAACATCAAGTACACAGGAACAGAGGGCGGTATCAACGGCACAGTTCCAGCCTTCAAATCTGGTCAGGATTCCTTCATGGACTCTCTCGCATGGGGCGGAGTGAAGAACGAAACCTACTGGCAAGCCGTTGAATTTGTTCAAAGAACCTCAAGAGAAGAGGGTATCGATTACGCGCTAAATTACACTGATTCGAGCACCGGTGAGAATTTCAAATTAGACGGTCTACTTGTTCCAAGTGGACTTTCTATCACATACCAGCAGGCTGCAAAAGCAGGATACCCTATGGTCACACTACCAGTGGGCGTTGATCCAACAAATGGCAGACCTTTTGGTCTTGGAATCATGCAGAGCGCTTGGGAAGAGTCAAAGCTTATCACTTATGGTTCTGCGATTGAAGATCTCTTGAACTACGAATGCAAGCCTCAATTTTATGAATATCTTGCCAAAAACATTCCTGTCGTCTAAGCAATTGAGGACCCTTGGTTTCACCGCACGCATAAACAGAGTTTTAAAACTTTTCGTTCGTTGTACCATAATAGATTTGAAGCCATTAGTAATGCTAAATACCTGTTTGCCGACTTTTTACTGTCAATTCCATATCCATTCGTGATCTCGGCTCATTAACAGCCTAATTCACGGTTCTTTCGGCCACTTTTGTATAGCTTTCCTTTGCAAAGATGCTAAATCCTAGGCTGTTATGAAGTTGCAGGCAATGAAAATTCGAGCTGATGTAGCATGTACAAGAAAGGCTCTGAATGTAAAGGAAAAAACTTTCCAATGTCCTATTGCATAAAATTAAAATCTAGGGTTATTAAATTCCTTAAGCTTCCTCGCTTTTCTTTTCCGCGATTTCCTCGACGACTGATCCTTTTCCACTTGTAGTGACACCGTCGGCCTCTTGCCCATACAAGACCACGTCAGTTTCAATCTTGTGTTCCTTTCCAACAACTCTCCGGTAGAAATGGTATAAAGCGGAACGGCTCTCATAGATGGGGTAGAATGTAATGTAAAAGAAAGCCACGAAAAGCCAGATGATGCTTACGACGATCCAGCCCCTGAAGAAAGGTTTGGACATAATGTATTTCTGACCATACATTGGGAAGGGAAGTACAAATGTGAATGAGATCCAAATGCAGAAAACACCAACAGCAGCCCACTTGAAAACTTTGTCTAGCTTTTCCTTTGTTACTTTATCCAACCGCATCAGATTCTTCTCCTGGGCGGTTGCATCATCTGCGACCTCGAATTTGTCTTGGAGCTCTTCCAGCGAATTGCCGGCAGGGAAAAAGAAGCTTATGATAACACAGTAAAGAACAGTAGCACCAAAGGTTGAAAAGTTGGCAATAATGGTTGAGTTCACCAGGCCAAGATTGTCCTTGTTAATAGCTCCGTAAAAGTGCTTACACGCTCCAAGCCAACAACCAAGACCGGTGAATGAGCCCAGTGGTAGAGCATAATAGAAACAGTAAGTGCTCATTCTTGGCCAAAACAATGTCAGTGTGATACCAACGGGAGCGGCACCCAAAATAATACCAATGAACGTCAAAATCCATGAAATGGTAATCCCAATATAGTTGAACATAACCGTCAACCCTGCAATGAACAACGCAAAGGCCACAACGGAAACATGGGAGACGGTAACTAGCTGCCTTCCAGTAGCATCTGGCTTGATATAAGCTCTGTAAACATCATAAGTCATGACCGAAGAAAAAGAAACCAATTCCGCTGAGAGGGAAGAAGTACAAGACAAGAAAAGAACCAAAATACCAGCAGCGGCTCCCGACTTGCCCATTATCGCGTAAAGACCATAAAGAAGTGGCATTCCCATATTAACTTCCAAAGGAGGAATTAGGTTTGGGTAAGTTGCCGAAACCGGATTGTTCGTGAGCGCTAAAGCTGCCAAAGCTGTGCCAAGACCGAAACTCCAAGGAATGATAAACCAGCACAGCGATCCAATGACATAGCCAGAAATTGTTGACATCGGCTTTGCAGCAATTGCTTTTTGGCCATAAGAGGGATCAGCAAACACTGTCGCCCATCCACTCATGATCTGACTCCAAGCCAACATCACGAGAGCCTTGTTAGAGAAGGTCAAATAACTCCCCTCATGTCCTGCTGATGGATGAGTTTTCGAAACAGTTTGCAAGAGATCCCACATTCTATCAGTTGACCCAATGAGATTAGAGGTGCCATAACAAATGAGGAGGGAGGATATGATAACCAAATAAATTACAACCGTGTGAATCCAATCGCTCAGGAATGTGCTTTTGAGGCCACCCAACATTGTGTAAGCCGCAACGCTGACGGGGAAAAGGAAGGCGCAAGCCACGATGTGGATATCAGCAACGTGGGCAAAAGCCTGTGAACAACCTAACAAAAGCATACTTGCTATGATAGTATTAGTGCCACAGGAGTAGAACAGATACACGCAATGTGCTGCCTTGCCATAACGGGCTTTCACGATTTCCACGATTGTATGCGCACCAGTGGCCTTTCTCTTCATTTGCAGGGCAATTAGCGTGAACAGCATCGAGTGACTGATCCCGCTAATTCCGTACCAGTAGCCACCGGCAACACCATACTTGTAAGTGTAGACACAAGACGAGAGAAGGGTACCGGGCCAACACCATGATGATACAACGGCTGAAGATATCAGACCAGATTTAATTGATCTAGAAGCAGTTGAGAAATGTTCAGAATCCTGAACCTCTCCCATATACTTCGTCAGTACCCTAGTAACGAGTATCATAATTAGTGCGAAAGCTGCACCTAGACCCACGACAAAGCCATAGCCGTACCCGGCGTCTAAGATTTGAACCATTGTCCTGTGATGATTTTAAGAAAGGGGAGCAAGCAACTTTGGATTTTCTCCTTCAGACCTCAGCTGAGAACAAAACCCGTTCAATTTATGGGTTTCAGTTTGCGATGCTAAAGCTATCTTACTTCAAGTTCTTTGAGTTGTGAGTTGCCCAGTATAGTTACTTGTCATATCGCTTATCTCTTCCGCCAAGTTTCTCACAAAGCTTGGCCTTCTTCTGTTTGTAAGCTCCTCGAAGTAAGCGTACCAGTCATTGCAAGGTCACCAATGTGGCCTTGGCAGATGCCCCCTGGCCATTTCGCTAGATTCAGGCAGTAACTATCGCCTACAAACCGAGCAGCGTTCTAGATCTTTATCACAAGATTCTTATCTTTATTAACAATCATTAAATTGAGTGAACAATGGGAACCACTTATCATGAAATCCATTATCGGAAATGACTGACATGGTATCTTCTCGGACCGAACTGGCCGAAGTTCCGAATCTCTTAAGGTTGTCGCTGTTCACCATCTTGAAATGTTATATGTGAGAAAGATCCAGTACCCGTAGATCTCTCCATTTGGCTGATAAAATTGAATTAAGCTTTACTCAGTCACTACTAATCTGTGTGTTCGAGTAACACTTAACATGTCAATTGTTTCTTTGAAAGTTTCTGAGAATAATCCAGTCACAGAGAAAACCGTGAAAACACAGCTGGACAACCTTGGAGTGTCACTTCTACCAGGCGAAGATGAAGATTTCCAGAAATTTTTAGCGGGTGCGCACGAAACTGCTCTAATTGTGGACGCCATGAGCGACTACAAGCCTAAAACGGACCTAGAGCGGTTTCCCAGAAAAAATGTGCAACCTGTGTTGGCCAAAGATGAGCTGGGCGCGTGGGTTTACAAGTTTGACCTGCAAGATGCGCTTGAAAACAAGGGCCCACTAGCAGGGGTTTCCATCTGCATAAAAGACTGTGTCGGTATTGCGAATATTCCTCAAGTTATGGGAACCGATTGCTGGGAACCTTGGGTTCCATCGGCTGATGCAACAGTGGTGACCCGTCTGTTAGAAGCGGGTGCTAAAATCGCCGGGACTTCCAATTGCGAGCAGCTTTGTGCCTTCACAGGAAGTCATACGTCGTGTCTTGGAAATGTACACAATCCTTATTTGCACGGCCATTCGGCTGGTGGAAGTAGTTCTGGCTCTGCTGCGCTGGTTGCCGCAGGTCAAACAGATATGGCTTTGGGTGCAGATCAAGGAGGCAGTATCCGAATTCCGGCTGCAATGTGCGGCTTGGTGGGACTCAAACCGACGTTTGGTCTGGTTCCATACACTGGGATCACCAGCAATGAGTACACGCTCGACCATGTGGGACCTATGACAAAAACAGTTCAAGAAAATGTCAACCTCTTGCAAGTACTAGCTGGCGCTGATTATCTGGATGATCGCCAGTCTTCAGTTCCTTGCGTACTGAACTTTGAATTTAAGACGCCTCGAAAACTAACCGTAGGTGTTTTGACGGAAGCTTTTGACGCACCCTTCTTGGATGAAACCATGAAGACAAAAGTACTGTCTGCCATCGAAAAGTTCAAGGAAGTGGGGTATGATGTTGTGGAGATTGGTGTTCCAATGCACACGCAAGCTCCGCAGATTTGGTCTGTTATCGAAAGAGTTTCCGGACTCAACTCTCGGTTGGGACATCCAAGTGGAAGACGGCTGTATTCGGACCCCGAGTTCTTCAAGCACACGCATGGTCTGGGTGAAAGGTTTTTCTCGAAAGCACCTGTGAACGTGCGGAATAGTATCATCAGTGGACTATACTTGAACGAGAATTTCCCTGGTATTCATGCTAAAGCTACCAACTTAGTATTAAAGCTGCAATCTGAGTACAATAAGGCGCTATCCAAAGTCGATCTTCTAGTAGCGCCAACAACCCCATTTTGTGCGCCCCCTCACGGCCCTCGGGAAGGCTCACCTTTCGAAAGAGTTAGTAGTACTTTCGGTATCAACAGCAACACATGTCCGTTCAACATATCCGGACACCCTGCTCTCAGTTTGCCAATCGGATTTATGACATGCAAGGAATCGCCGTCAAGCAAGCTTCCCGTGGGTATGCAAATTATTGGCAAACATTTTGATGAATCAACAATTTACACTGCCGCTTATGCATGGGAGCAGCATCTCGATTGGCGTTCGAACTAAAATCTCCAAGTCGCCTCGTGAATATGTTGTTCAATTGAGAGGAGAGGGATTTGATTTAACAGTATGGTCAGATCGTTGCCTGTGTTTACAAATGTAGTTTTATTGCAGGAATTGTCTCGACAAAAGTCTTCCATCGGGAATGGATGATGGGCATGGCATACCCATCAGACCGCGGCCAAGCCAAAATTATGATCCAGATCAAGTGATTAATTTGACAAAATTGAGCGGAGGAGAGACAAACGGTTAGTGCATTTCTTCCACAACTGTCGAGGAGTTTTCTCATTTAATACTTTCCGCCCATTCCATCTCATCGCACTTATCAAGAACTTCGCTGCACCAAGGTTGTACTTTAATAAGATTGAATGCCAATTAAGTCGACTTAAACAAGAATTTAATATGAATCACACTCAAGGTTTACGTCTCAAACTGTCAGCCAAATCAACAACCTCTATTTACCTTACACTTTTGTTAACCCTCTTATCATGATTGAAAGTGAGTAGTTTTCATGTGAATCTTGTTGAGCATGTAAATGATATTCATCATATTTGATTGTCTTAATCTCTGAGCTGCGTGTTAAGAATTCATGAATACAGAATGATGGAATATGTACAGGTTACTTTCCTCTCACTTCGAGCACCGTCACGAGATGGCGATCACTTCGGTATGTATATGACGCTCTGCCGAAGATGCGAGTCTGACTTACAGCTATAATCTTCTTATGATTCGAGCCCTCTCCGCCCGATAATAATGGACAGCTTCCAAGATGGCTGTCTCTTGTAAACCAAAAATACTCCATTTCTCCATGAGTTACATATAAGAGCTAAAAAAAGATGCTATCAAAGCACATATCTGAACTCCAAATTCTCTTTGTCAGTCAGGTCAGCAAACTCAGAATTCTCCTCGTGGTCTAGCAGTCCTTCCTGAACCAACTTATCCCTTCTTTTGTTTTCGCGGCTGTTCACAAAATAGAGGGCTGGCAGCGTTATCAAAGTAAGACAGTAAAACGCGACCATGACTATTTTTGCTGGACGGTAACCTGGCGCATCTTGATCCTGGAAGGTTTGGGGCCCAATGAGATTGCCCACGCAATATCCAATCAAATATATGGCACCAACTGTCGTCTTCTTAGTGTGCCCAGAAACATTTGACGAAACAATCGAAAACATGACGATCATCGCTCCTGGCGAGACCATCAGTAGGTAGTAGCCGGCTAATTGTGCTTTTGGTGGTCCAGCAAAAGACATCAAGCAAGAACCCACTAATGCAATGACAGTCGTTATAGACGCAAGAACCATTCTGTTTTTCACAAACGGAGAAATTAGACCGAACGCTATCAAACCCACAAACTCGCATGCACCAGCAGGCAAACCCATCAATAAGGTCATGGATTCGTTGTAACCCATAGTTCCCTTGATAAGAATAGAGGAAAACGTTCCGATTCCCCCGTTAGGGATATTCAGTGCGACAGAAGAGATAAACATGATCCATGTGCGCACATCGGTAAGTGCCTCGATGAACTGGTAACTTTTGAACTTGTGATTTCCCACACCTTGTTGATTTTGACGTAATCTAAGAACGATCAATTCCTTTTCGGCGTCATTGAGGAATCTCGACTTGAACGGATTGTCAGGTATAACAATTAGGAAGAGAATCCCAAGAAAAATTGTAATAACGCCGCAAATGATAAAGACCAGTTTCCAACCAGCTATGGGTAGAGATTCCTCTCTTTCAGACAGACCGTATGCCATCGCACCACCAATAATCTGTCCTAACCCGTTGAAAGCAACCCAAAAGGAAGTTCTAGAACCCTGTTGTTCACGATGATAGTACTGCGCTGTTAAGAGCATAAATCCAATTGAAGTACTGGATTCCATCATTCCAAGAATCGTTCTGATAGCAATGAATCCAGCATAATTTGCCACGGAAGTCAATGTCAAGATAACGCCCCAAACAATTAGAAACGCGGCCAGAGTTTTCGCCAGTGGAAATCTCTGCAGCATCCAAGCAGCCGGATACTCGAAAACAAGATAGCCCAGGTAAAAACTGGTTCCCGACCAGCTGTACATGTTTCCCACCATATTCAAATCTGTTCTCAGTCCCATAACTGCAGCGTAAGACATGGACGTTTTGTCGAGAAATTGGGCTGCATATACTAGAGCCATGACAGGAAATACAATCAAGTCGATTTTTCTTGTCAACTTTCGATCGGCATCCGCATCGATTTGCTTGTCATAGGACAGCTGAAGGGCAAAATCCAGGGCCTCATCAGCATCTGTACGTTGAAGAGTTCCTGGTAGTCCTGAGCTAATATCTATGGCTTCCAGGGATCCCTGCTGCAAGTCTTTAACATTTTCCTCGTAAGTTTCCTTCTTATCCCCAGACATCTTCACTTCTTAACTCGATCTAATGAGTGTGCGAAGTGTTGGTATCTACATATCATACATAAGGTTGTCCAAGCAGCACATTTCTGTCCATCGGACTGGTTCTTTATAGTTGAACAGCCGAAGTGCGAATTTGGAAGTTAATCTAGATAACAGACCAATTTGCAACTGGTTGACGCATGATAGGGAAGATACCCGAAAAAAAGGGGCCATCAAATTACTTTTGTCGCATCCCCTAATTCTCCGATAAGCCAAAAGAGGAATTACTGATAAGAACTTGTATCTCGGGAGAGCACCCTATCCATCAGCTCGAAGCTAACGATAATCAGCACAGTAATGACAGGTTCAATCACGGCAGCATTGAGCAGCATTAATATTCGGGAGAGTACCCTATCTAGTAGCCTGACGCTAAGAGGTGGGCAATGTGCATTGAAATGCAATGATATTCATGGAGATTACCACTCCAATTGTCTTCGGAACTATAAAAAAACCCTCTCCATCTCAACAGTCTCCTAGATTCCTGCCCCAAATTCAACTGAAAACAGCACGACGAACGAGATCCTGCGAACTCAGCGAAAGCAACGTTAATTCAATCATGTACGAATCTCCTGTCATTGATGATTCAAAGCTAACCACGACGGAAGTAGATGGCTTAGGAAAATTAACAGCATTGACCATCTGCGATCAAAAATCGCGGGAAAAGTGCCATCGCTACACTGGGATAAGATATGCAGAGCCGCCTGTTGGCCCGCTCAGATGGAGAAGACCACAACGCTTACCAGAAGATTTTGACTATTCTGGAGACTATTCCTCGTTCAAAACAATTTGCCCACAACCGTTCTACAATAACAGGGGAGGAAAACCCAATCCTGAATTTAAGTACGACGAAGACTGCCTTTTTTTGAATATCTGGGTTCCAGCTGGTGAGCCACCAGCCGGAGGATGGCCAGTATTGTATTTCATTCATGGCGGGTGGTTGCAAGTTGGAAATCCGATACACTATCGCCAATGTGACCCTCAAGATTTGATGGCTGAGGAAAGTCTGGACAAATTCATTTTCGTGTCGCCAGGATACAGACTAAACATTTTTGGATTTTTGTCCTGCCAAGACCTTTTGGATGAGGACAGTGAAAATTCCAACTTTGGCTTCTGGGATCAGCGCTTAGGCCTTGAGTGGGTCTACAAGCACATAGCTAAGCTTGGGGGGAACAAGGAAAATATTACTGTTGGTGGGGTAAGTGCTGGTTCATACTCTACCATCTTTCAGGTAACGTATGAACTATATCATCCCGAAGTCACCCAGATTATTAAAAAGGCACTACTCCTGTCCAACGGCTTGGCAATTCAACCGAAAACGATCCCAGAGTGCAGTGAACAGTATGAGGAGGTACTGAGCGTATTCAATGTTGACCCAAATCTTCCAAGTGCTGAAAGACTGAAGTCATTGCGTGAAATTCCTTTCCAAACCATTGCCAACAAGATTCTTGATTTCAATCTTCACACTTTCAGGGGTGTTACCGAAAATGACATGGTTCCTCCCCAAATGTTCAGCGATATTTTGGATGGTACTTTTGGAGTCAAAGCTAAAGCCTCAGGAATATCTTTCATTATTGGGGAGGTGATCAATGAACATGCAGTGTATGCGAATACCAACCCACCAAGGAGCACCGAGGACTTATTCAATCAAATCAATAATTACTACCCCAAACCTGTCACTGAGGCTCTTCTACAGCTTTATCCCGATCCTCCCAGCTCTAAAACCGAAGAGGAGCAGCTTGCAAATATCAAGTTTCTTTACGGCCGGATCATCAGTGACTTGCAGGTATACGCTTCAAGTCGTGTTTTGGTTAATAGTTTGATCAAAGGAGGCGTCCCGTCCGAAAAAATCAATCGTTACCAGATCGCGTTTAGAGGAGCATTCTTTGACAAATATGAACCACCGGAGATGCTCGTGCCTCATGCTGGAGATATGGGCATTTGGTTTTATAACGTGGTTGACGGTATTCTGGAGCAGGAAAAGCCGCTATACCTTTCCTGGCTGAAGCCTTATTGCGGGTGGCTCAGTAGCGGAATCATGGACTGGGGTCACACAGATCCCAAACAAATGCGAGTATTCAGTCCTGACGGATCAATCACCATCGAAACTGACTCAAACTGGGAATGGGGGATGACCGTCGGGAATACAGTTGGAAACGCACTAGGCCATAAATCTATTCTCCCCCTCGCTTAGAGAGCCTGACGACTTACAAGCGTCTAGGGTACCGGATAGGAGCAAAAATTATTGATCCGCGCTGAAATCTATGCTTCGGCTAATGGATGCTGATTAGCAGATAGTTTTTGTACAAAATACGTTTGCGTGTGTTTTCTAGAGTCATATTTCACCTTGATAGCATTCAAACCCTCTTTTTGAGAATCTATACGTGTTTGAATCCTTAATGTTTATACTGGTTGTGGGACTCACAGAGAGTCTCTCGAGAGTTTTCACACGATAATCATTCTGATACCCCTGTCATTGTCCTTCATTGAGAGTGAGTCATCATTGGTTAGCAAATGTAGCCGATAAGTGAATCTTTCAGTACTGTGGCGAGTGCAGAGAGAATGGTCGCGTGGGTTAGTTGGATTATGCCCTTCTACACATTTCTGCGCATCATTGCACCATCGACAAATCAAAGTTGGTATTCAGATTGAGATATAAGAGCGGTCAACAGACTATTCGTGCTCTGGTTACCCTAGTGCTCATGGGGGATGATGTAAACAAGAATGACTATTCGACTATCCTGTCGCAGTAGTCGTTCCCGTAATCATGATCACTTTGTAGTGAGCCTGACGCCAGATAAAAAAACGGGATCTGACACTTGCATCCGTCCAGGCCTGACGTAACGGAAAATACGGTGAATAACGAGCCTTTGGACAGATCTTGATACGGGGTCTTACCCAACGTTCGATTGTCAGTCATCCTGAAACAAATATGCGAGAGAATAATCACGATTTAAGGGCATACCTTCGCAAAATACCGAAAGAAACCAATGCTCATCCGTAAGTGCGTCCAGAGAGGCATCAATTTTGCCCCAAGTATCATATTCAGGTTCGCTATTGTCACTGGGAGGCATGGTGTCCATAAAATTATCCTGACCTATTCCATCAGCAATTCCAAGCACTGCTCCATCAATCCAGCGTTGATGCTTTTGTCTTTGTTCAACGGCGTCTTTCAGGTCCAAAATAACGCCTGTACTTTTCTGAGTATACTTACTATTCTTGGACAGCTGCTTTAGTATACTAACGCTTTCATTGAGTCTTCGCAATGCCTCTGTGGACGGACAAAGAGCCAAGTTAACGACCAAAACAAAAGAAGCATTGTGACAAGCATTATAGTCATTAAATGAGTAGCGAGACAATAGATTATTGGATTTCAATGTTGAAAGGACATCAACAATTTGGCTTGCTGCATCATATGAATAAGATACCATCTGAGACGCAAAATGGTCCAAGCCCTCCTCGAGATCTGTAGAGACATTCGATTCTCTTAATTTGAGTAAAAGAAAGGGCCTCCCGAGTGTTATTCTGGCTATGTTATAAGCAAAGTGTACGTGAGCCGCTCCCCTATACGATCTTTCTTCAATGGACATTGACTTCACCTCAAGTTGAGGTGGGATTTGTCGACGCCATCGCCCTATACTGTGGTAAAGGTCCATGATTGTAGCAAATTTGAATTCATGTTTACCTCTTCTGAACCACAGATCATGAATTTTGATTGTAAGAAGAGACACTGTGAAGATGAGAGTCATACAAGTGACATCAGCGTTTTCGGAGTTTTTGTCCAAGGACTCACAATACGTTGGAAGGTCTAGATCTATTTCAGAGACCGGCAGCGTTTCTGGACGCCCTAAAGCTATTGCAGAGCGTCTCTCAATTGTGTAGACGCTCCAAAACAGTCTTCGTCGAGACTCGGCCTTTTTTTCGTCGCAATCAGGCCCGGAAGGAAACCTCTTGTGTATCCCGTTTGCCACAGCTGCTCTCATTGCCACACCTAGGTATGTATAAGCCATTTCGAGCTCTTGTCCAGCCAAGACATACATTGAAGCCAAAAAAAAGGTCTGCACCGTTTCTATAGAACTGTCGTTAATCACAGCAGGGAAAAGCAGCTGAGCGTGTTCATAATAGATAGATCCTGGAAATGAACCAGGTACCTTCTTCGCTAATAGGTCGCTGCTTTTCCAAACATAAGCAAAGATGGAGCCCATGCAAAATCCCATGTAAATAAGACAAACGCTGTTCAAGTCTTTCAGCCCAATTTCCGACCTCCTATGGTAAACTCTGTGGAAGATGCTCCGATACCAAGCGAAATCAAAATAGAAGAAAGTGTTATTGCCGGCAACAGATATGAAAGTGTCAATGAGCCCTGTGGCATCCTCTAATGAGGGGAGATTAGAGAGGGCCCTATCAAGCAAACTTGACTGAACAGTCGAAGCTTCCCCCGGTATATTCCCTGAACTGTGCCCAAAGGATAAATTAGGAGTTTGCTGATTCAAGGGCTCCGTAAACGGAGCTTCATGCGAGAATATTTCGCGTGCACGCATTACGAAACTGGATGTTGAACCCGCGTCCTCGTAAAAGGTGTGACTTTCGTTGTTATCCACTTGCTGGACGTTATGTAGATCAATGTGTTTGATCAATTCCCTGGCCTTTATATCTCCATTCAGCTCAGCCAGTTTCGACTTGAGCTGATCTAAATTAGTGCCGATTCCGGGAAACGTAGCCTTGATGATAGCATCCATATATGAAAGCCGTTCCTCCTTCTCAAGCAGCGCTTCTTCACTTACGCGGACATAAGGTGTACTTTTGCAAGTGATGTTTTTCGAAGTACATCTGTCACACGGGAATCCACCAAGACACTTCGACTTCTGTCTCTGACACTCCGTGCAAGCGATGGCTTTCCGAAGACGTTCATTTTCAGGCACTTTACTCCTCCTCCTGGTCTTCTTTATGATAGAATTTTGTCCTGGATCAGACATACTCGCAAACAGCCGGGCGACAAGGTAACCATAGCTGGTATTCAAAGAATTGATACAGCTAAGTTAAAGGATTCTTTCAATCTTGAGATCATCATGTAGATCCCATCCGTCCTGTAGCCTTGTACGAACTCATTGGCTCTATCGTTAGATAAGGTTCGTTATCTTAATGAAAGGATCGTGGGATTCAGATTAAACTCTAAAATCACTAATAGTCAAATAAAGTATAGACCCAAGATCTTGACTCAAAGCTTCGGATGAGCTGAGCCAGAGATCAAGCATCAACTTCCTGTAGGTTGTGGCGATCAGCATTTAGCTATTTTACACAATGCTGATTGTTATGGTAGTGTACCTGCTTATGTCTTTGTATAAATCATAGAAGTTATATAGAAATAGTGGTGTTCCTAGCTCAAGTGGGCTTCACTACATATCATTCGCGTTCAAAATAAGCGAGGCGTAAAACTCAATAGAGGGGAAATGATCGCTGGCATAAAGGTGCTCGTTGACGGTGTGCCCTGCGTTATTACCATAGTCAATTCGGGTTGGCCGGAACCGAAAGATGTTATCGGTCAAATTCCAAAAGTGGCGGGTGTCAGTGTTCCCAGCCATCAAGATGGGTACAGCTTGTAGGGATTCTAGATCCAATGATTTCTTGTAGTACGAGCCCAGTGTTGATTGGACAGTACCAAATACAATAGAGTAGGCTTTGGTACCTTCTGGAGACATCTTCACTGGCTCCAATGCTTTTCCTATCTGTGATACCCGCAAAAATCTCTCTGAAGAGCTTTCTTCTTGGCCATCCTCGAAAAAAGAGCTGCTGAGGCCGTGTTTTTCGGCTAGGGGCTTCAGAATGCTGGAAATGCGTTGTTTGACATCAGCTAAGGTCAGATCAGGGGTTACACGATAATTGATTCCAACTGAAACCCTCTCCGGTAAAGCGTTTATCTTTTGCCCACCAGAAATCAGATCGACTGCTTGAGACGTCCGCGAAAGAAAAGCGATACTCGTATTCGCAAATAACTCCCCAAGAGCATATTCGGCATCTATATCACCAGCTCGGACCCTATCAACGAGTGGCAGAACCTCTGGAAGCCCAAAGTCGTTGCAAGATAGGTAACCCAAGACAGGATTATTTTTGGAAATTCTGGCTTGAAAGGCAATCGAGCTCTCCAACGAGAAGATCATTTCAGAAACGATACCTATTAAGGAATGTTTGCCAGCCAACGACGAATGTCCGCCTGGAGATACAGCTTCGATTGAAACGTCTAAATAGCCTTTCTCACTGGTTGCAATTGTAGCGTAGGCAGTCTTTTCCCCGGGCGAAACCGTAGCGGTTATGCCGGGTCCTTCATCTAAAATGAGCTCCACACCACCCTTTCCGTATCTCTTCTGTAGAAACTTGGATATTTCCAGACCGCCTCTGCGGCCACTAATCTCTTCGTCAAATCCAAATGCCAAAACAATCGCGCGTTTGGGCTCGAAGCCTGATTGCAACAGAAGCTCAACGGATTCAATAATCGATATCAGAGAATTTTTATCGTCATGAACACCACGTCCGTACATCATACCGTCCTCATCTATGTGACCTTCGAAAGGGTCAAATTTCCAGTCGCTCAGGCTTTTGGGTGAGACTGGAACCGTGTCTTGATGTGCCATTAAAACTATAGGTTTGCTCCCAGTTTCTACATCGAAATCTTGAGCAGCAGGATTCCATGAATACAGTAGCCCATGGCTATTGATTTTCTCCAAGGTGAGCTTTTCATGTACCCGTGGGAACTCTTTCTTGAGAAATGCTGAAAAGTTGTAAAACTTGTACCAGCGCTCGTCATCATCAACATCACCGAAATTGTCGTCAACTTGCGTGTCAATATGCACAGCACTCTGAAATCTTGCAATACTCTCGGCTTGATAGCTGACGTTTGATAATTTTGATTTGATGTTTTCAAGAATACGATGGCTAGAATCAGATATTTCTGGTATATCTGGGGTCCAGCACTCTTTACTAGCTTCTAAAGATTCAAAATCAGCCAAAAAAGCCAATTGTCCAGTGTCATCTCTCGTGCTCCTTGCACAAGCCGCTAGCAGTGTCGAAATGATAAGTATCTTGAATACCATCACTGACTTACGATTGAAATATTGTCGTGTTAAGCTTTGTTCAAACTCGAAAAATCTTTAAAAGCTTACACAAGCCAGAAAAACGTTCAAATCTCTTGCTTATATAGGAATTTAGCCTCTCACATATCATTCAGAATCCAAGATAAAGAAACTGTCGCCTTTTTTATTCGTTGATCTATACCTGACTTACGCTACAATATCTAGTTTTCGCTGTACTTACAATTTAACCTTCTTTGAAGAGATCCGCGTATGCGTTCAAAGCGGGAGCACCTCCCAAATGGACGTATAGAACTTTTGAACCTTTGGGAATTTTTTGTTCCTTGATGAGACCAATGAGGCCCGCCATGGACTTTCCTTCGTACACCGGATCAATAAGCACACCTTCAGACCGCCCACAAAGCCTTATCGCAGCCATTGTGCCTTCATTGGGTACACCATAAGAGGGACCGCCAAACCTTTCATCGAGGATGATATCATCTTCAGTAATTTCAAATGGAAGATCCACAAGCTTTGCCGTGTTTTTTGCAATCCTGAAAATCTGCTCCTTTGTCTGCTCTGGCTTAGCCGACGCATCAATTCCGATCACTTTCCTTTGGCGACCATGAAAGCCAAATCCCACAGTCATTCCTGCCATGGTACTGCCTGTGACTGCACAAACCACAATGTAGTCAAATTCGAATCCAAAAGCCTTCTCCTGTTCAACAACTTCGTTGGCAAAGTTCACAAATCCCAAGCCTCCGTAAGGATGCTCAGAGCAACCAGCAGGGATGGGGAACGGTTTTCCACCTTTAGCTTTGACTTCTTCCATAGCTTCCTTCCAACTTTTTCTGATTCCGATGTCGAATCCCGCTGGGTTGAGTCTCACATCTGCTCCCATAATGCGCGATAGCTCGATATTTCCCACTTTGTCGTAAATTTCTGCCTTGTAGTCAACCCAATTCTCCTGCACGAGCATACATTTCATCCCCAAATGGGCAGCTACAGCAGCAACTTGTCTGGTTTGATTGGATTGGATACCACCTATAGAAACAAGAGTGTCGTACCCGCCTTCGATAGCCTCCGGAACAAGATATTCTAGCTTGCGGATCTTGTTGCCCCCGAAAGCTAGACCACTGTTACAATCTTCTCGTTTGGCATAGATCTCAACGTCGCCTCCCAGTTCCTTGGAAAGGTTTTTCATGTGAGTGATTGGTGAGGGACCAAATGTAAGAGGAACACGCGTATACTTTTCTAAAAACATGTTGTAATGTTTTCCGTTAAATTATTTAGCGCTAGATGTGTCGGTGCTTTGATCCTCTGTATCAATAGCCATGTCACAATTCCATACCCAAAAGTAGCGCTAACTTAAATGTTTGACGGGCAGTTGTGCTGTCTTCCTGGTTCGGGTGCGCACCCGACGATTCAATCGTGTTTATGCTTATCACGATAGGATAAATTAATGAGATTTCGATTTTTTTTTAAAGGAAATAATAGATTAGAGCCAAAGAGATAACGATGAACGTACACAGTTATTGATCTCGGGTAACTAGCCGCCAATTTATCAATAAGCCAAATTTCTTTACCATTAAGTGGATAGCATTTACCTTAGGTCGGCAAGAGATGATAAAGTGTACACTTGATAGATGCTTCCCTTCCATTTCGCGACTCAACTTTTGGCAACTAAACTAGTCTCTACGAGAGCTTTACTCATTCGAGCCTTGTCTCAGGATGCAAAAATGTGTAATTCACGAGGAAACATCGCTGTTACAGGAAACTAAACAAGCCAAATATGTCATAAGAGTAAACAGCAGGTCTGAGAAAATCTATCTTCTGGGCTCACTTTATATTGGTGTTTTGTTGGCCGCTCTGGACGGAACTGTCGTTGCGTCCCTTCTTTCTCACATAGCATCCGAACTCGGGAACCTTTCGTTTGCGCCTTGGATTGCAAGCTCATATATGATGATGAGTTCCGCTTTTCAACCACTTTTTGGCAAATTGAGCGACATATTTGGAAGAAAGCGCTGTCTACTTACATGCCATTTTCTATTTGCGCTTGGAAGCTTACTTTCTGGCCTCTCAAGTGGTGTTAGTCTCCTGATAGTGGGTAGATGTGTACAGGGAATTGGCGGTGGAGGCTTGATTGCGTTGAGCAGCATTGTCGTCAGCGATATGACGCCTTTGCGAGATCGTGGATTGTATCAAGGAATCGCTAATATTTCTTTCGGAATTGGAGCATCTATGGGAGGAAGCTTTGGTGGCATCATAAGCGCAAAGTTTGGATGGAGATACGCATTTTTGGGCCAAATAGCGATTTCACTTTCGGCTGTTACTCTGGTTTACTTGAATCTGAATGAGTCGAGTTCGGGAATGAAAGATAGCGTTTGGTCTGAGCTTGGACACGTCGATTTTCTGGGCAGTTTCTTCCTGTTAAGCTCATTCACATGTTTCTTTTTGGTACTGAATTTAGGCGGAGCGTATGTTCCTTGGAGAAGCTCCCAGATAGGACTTCTGATCATGCTCTTCTTAATTCTTTCCGTGTGCTTCCTAAAAGCAGAGCAGAGAAGCCCCGACAAGGCTGTTATCCCGTTCAGGATATTTCAAGGCGTTACAGAATGTCTGTGTTTCATCCTGAGTTTTCTGTCCTCTATGGCAGCATTCACATACATTTTCCTTCTTCCAATCTTCATAGAGATTGTTCTAGGGAAAAGCGCTTCATCTTCGGGCTCGATCCTCGCTGTAAATTTCATGGGCGTCATGATCGGATCTCTTGGATCTGGACTGATAGTAAAAGCTACCTGCAGATACAAGATACTACTGCTTGCATGCGGATTGATATACATCTTAAGCTGTTGTAGTCTCTGCTCCTTTGGTTTAGCGACAAGTACAGCAGTGCAGGTGATCACTGTCTGTGGCCTTGGTCTCGCTTATTCTAGTTTGGTGACGATTTCCTTAATTGCATTGATGGCATCTGTGCCTAAAGATCTGCAGGCGGTTGGTAGCTCTGTGTTTTACGCTTCTCGTGGGTTTGGATCTACTGTGGGCGTCGCAGTTTCATCGTCCATATTTGCAAACTCATTGCGACACTATCTCAACAGTTACATTGTGGGACCAGAACGAGAAACAGTGATAGAAATGGTTTTAGCTTCCTCGGATGCAATAAAAGGTCTTTCGCCTTCGTACCAGGCACAAACAGTCCAGAGCTACGTATCTTCTTTGAGAATTGCCTTTGCTTGCACAGTTTTCCTTTCGGCTCTTATCTGGCTGGTATCGATCCCGCTAAAAGAGCGTCATCTGGAACCTGAGACCAAAGACCAAGCGGCGGCGTAAGCTTTCATTTCGGAGGCCATTTTGGAAATTTTTCGATTAGTAGTAGCCAGTTTCAACATCGAGGCATTACCACGGTAGGCTAGATTGAGCGTCATAAGTCTAACGTTTTGGTGGCAGATCAGGACAAGCAGGATTTAACAAAGGAATTTAACAACTGTTAGATTTTGCTCAATTAAAAACATCTCTACAGTCCTTAACTCTGAAAATGTTGCGAATATTGTCACTATACTATTGATTTCATACCTTTTGGATTCTTAAGGGGCTTGGGGTGCCGAAGCGAGGCGCTCTTTTCTTTGCTTGGCGAGCGGCCGGGGCAATCTGAGATCTACCAGAAACCTCAGGCAAAATGTTTGAGCAACGCATTCAAGTTTAGAGTCTCGACCCGGAAATTCAAATCGACAAGAGTAAATCCATTTGCCTTTCGAAAAGTGTTTTATTTGTTAGATATGTCATAATATTTGTAACGTCATTATCGCATCTTATTGAGAAATGTAAATTCTTCCTTCCCATGGTGTCAAGAGTCTTGACTGAGGATCAACGTCATTTTCGGAGATATTTCCGAACACCAGTTTGTAAGATCCGTCATCTTTGGGGATATCAAACTCAGCTTGCGTTGAGCTGAAATTCAAAGCGGCAAAAAGTACTTTTTCTCCGTATCTTTTGGTGAAGCTAAAGATCTGGTCATTTTCTAAGTCAACGAACTGGAAATCGTAACCATACACAGCAATGTCCTTGTGAGCTTTCCTAAATTTAAGAGCCTTCCTCCAGAAATGGAGAACTGAGTCTTTATCTTCAAGTTCGTCCTCTACGTTTATACCATCACTGTATGATTCATTCAAGTCGAACCATGGCTTAGCCTCGGAGCCTGTGAACCCTGCATTTGGTGCTTCCTTGCTCCATTGCATTGGAGTTCTTGCATGATCTCTGGAGATCAGGGCAATGCCCTCCAAGAACTTTTTCATCTGCGTGGAGTTTTCACCATGTTCATCCTTAATGACTTGATAGTTGTTTCTGATCTCCACGTCTTCGAATTTCTGTACTGGCCAGTTTTTGAAGTTGATCTGGCCCAGTTCTTGACCCTGGTATACATACAGAGTGCCGCTCAATGACGTCAGCAAAACGCTCAATAATTTTCCAGATATGACACGGTTCTTTGGCGAGTCGTCTGCAAATCTGGTAATCGAACGTGGTTGGTCATGGTTTTCAAGATAAATGGTTGACCAGCAGTCCGTTCCATTAACAAATCTAAATAGCTCCGCCAAAGCCAGCTTCCAGTCTTTGAGTTTGAATGGGACCAAGTCATAGCGGAACAAGGGCGAAGTTCCAACGTCAGTATGCGAGAAATTGAAGAGTTCGCTAAGTTCATGCCGGGAGGCACTGGTGTATAGCTCTTTAACCTCGTCCGAGGCATGTTGCACTTCGCCAACATTCAGAAGTTCTCTTCCGTCTTTAATTCTATCTCTCATAAACTTGTTCATTTCTTGATGGAACTCGTGGATACGTGGGCCGTTTAATGTCATTGGATCACTTGATTGCCAGGGGGAGTTTTTATCAGTTACTGGGGCATCTGGGAGACCTACGACTTTGGAGTACAGACTTCCGACGTCTATTCTGAAGCCATCGACGCCGTGGTCAAGCCAAAACCCAACCGAACTCTCGTAGATAGCTTTTCTGCACGCCTCACTTTCCCAATTCAAATCTGGCTGAGTTGAGGCAAATAGCCGCAAATAGAACTCCCCTGTGGTGTCATCGAACGTCCACGCAGATCCCCCAAAATAGGATTTCCAATTGTTGGGAGGAATGGGTTTCCCATCCTTATCGTAACCCTTGGGAGGTTTCCAGAAGAACCAGTCACGTTTTGGATTGGTCTTGGACGATCTACTTTCCTTGAACCACTCATGTTCGGAAGAACAATGGTTGATGACAAGGTCCGTGATGAACTTCATGCCCAACTCGTGGGTCTTCTTTATCACTTTGAAGCATTCTTCATTAGTTCCGTACGTTGGCCACACCTTTTCGTAGTTGGCAATATCGTAGCCCATGTCATCTTGAGGCGAATCGTAAAATGGAGAAATCCAAATCGCGTCCACGCCAAGGTCTTTGATGTACTCTAGCTTGGAATAAATTCCTTCCATGTCTCCCCATCCGTCATCGTTCGAATCCTTAAAACTAGCAGGATAGATTTGGTACACAGTGGCTTCTTTCCACCATTTGGGATTAGTTTCAGGGTGAGAGGTAAACACCGTCATTTTGAAAATTCAGTCACTGCTTGATATTGATATAGCTACTCCTTTCTGAGGACATACACACATCCGCCATTGCCAATGCTACCCCATATTTATATACTTTAAATCTAAAAAGTAACTCGACCCCAGGATTCGGAAGCTCTACGGATGCCGTCGTGAAGAACAAGGGAACAACATTACTATTGTTTGGCCTCTGGTGACTCAAACGGTTGCCAATATGTACTGTACTTAGAAAGCTTATGAGAAACTTCGCCGTGTGCCCGAAACCGATGAGACTGTGTTGAACTACTTATCTAGCTTCCTGAAAGGTGTGTATTTTCCACTTTCATGTAGTGATTTAATGCGCTGCGTGCATGTCTACGCTCGAGCCAGGTTGCTTGTCCTCGAGGGCTTACCCCAGAAAGAACGTCATTCTGGGGAAAGCAGGTGAGGGCAGTATACGAGTAAAGGGCCCTGCTTTAGCGTTGCTGATTCGATTTGGTCGTGGGGAGGAGACTTTAGAGGCCTTGGTCAGAATGACAGAGATTCTACGAAAGTTTTGTTTCAAAAAAAGACTTAGATTTGGAACCGAGAGGTTCATAGACCTGGTTGCATATTAAGGCCCTCTTCTTGTTACAGAGGTTGTAGAGTTCGTCATTTGATATGGATAAAGCTTCTTGTTTATCGTTTCACGTGCTTTGAATAGGGGAATATAATGTTGTTGACTTCGTTAGAGGCAAGTGGGCGGGCATTGCGTCATGCAATATTTGAGAGTCTGTTCAACAGTGGCAGTGGAGATGGTGCTTTTATCGATGGGTTGAGTGTGGGTTGCCAGAAGCCAATGGAGTCTCTGCATCGGAATCAGATCTAGCTTGAGTAGGAAAAGAATCCTAGCTTGGAAAATCGATCGTTCATAGTGAGGATTAACTAGATTAAACAAGCGCTTTCATACAACCCTGAAAATCGTTTTCGCCATGGACTGGTATGAATGAGCCAAGACTTTAGTAAAAATCAACATAGTACAGCTGCCCTAAAATGAGTGCATTTGTCCTCAGGTGATATAGTCAATTATTGAATCGCTGTCACCTCCAGTCACGTGGTTGATATCACTTTGTAGTGATTCTGACGCCAATCTCATCAAGAGGATATGCCAGTATTATACGGTGTCACAGCACTGGACAGGACAGCATCACCAAGAACTTGGACGGTTTATCGCGCGGGGAGGCAGTGGAGAGGGGATATCTTCATGATGATTAATCTCAAGTGCCAAAGCAATAAGCGATTTTTTGCAGTCAAGTACGACTACCCAGCTGTTAAACCTTTTACTTTCGCCAAGACATAACATCTTCAACTGAGACTAATCAAGCACTAAAAGTAATGTTTTTCTGATCTAATTATTGCTGCTCAGCACTTTATGATCAGCATTGTCTCTCTGATTTATTGTTTTACACAAGTCGCAAGGCTGCATTCTATGTCCTGGCATCTTGAAAGATTGCAATGTGCCACTTGCACACGATCTAGCTTGCAATATTTTCCACCGGTGGAACTTCTCGCAGATTTGAACTGGGACAATCATCGGAAAATGTATGAAAGTCAACCCTTTCCTAGTGAAAGACTTACACTGCAAGAATCCGTTTTCATGATTATTAGCAACGTAGTCCCACAAATACTATAGTCCATTCAATATGTTGCTAATCGAAAATAAATAACGTTTATCCAAAGCCAGGACCATGTGCCACCATTTGCGGAAGAAAGTTGTCAACTTCCAAACATTGAAGATCCATTAAGCACCTTCGGCAAGTTACCCCGGCCTCCGAAACCATCTCAACCTCCCAGACCTCCAGGAAGGCCGAGAGAACCAAGGGAACCAAGGGTTCCAAGGGAGCCAAGAGATCTTTGACTACCTAGGAGATCAAAAGTATCCAATAATTTTTATCAAATTCTTGCAAATTCTAAGATGCTTTGTTTCGACGATTCCAAGGCAAACAGTGCCAAGTTGAGCAGCCTATCTTAATGCTTATGTCCTAGTTTTCTACATACATACTTTTTTATGTCAATATGCATGTTTTTGAATATATCTGCCGTCGGTGCATGAGTATGCAGCTAAAATGGCTAGTGCAGTACGATACTGACAAAGATAAAAAGGCATACAGCGCTGTTAACAGCAGGAAACAGGAGAAATATGAACTCCTCTCATCTTCTTCTCTTAGCGAATAGCTTAGGCTCTTCCATAGTTGATGATCTTAATTTATTTAGATGGCTTTTTGCCGACCCAAGTGTCATTCATTCAAACACTTCACGGTAGATTGAGAAACCAAGAGTTCATGAAAAGTCAATCTCTTGTCTATCCTTCCATCAAAAAAAAGGTAGCTTTATGTGGGCAAACGAAAAACCTCCAAACAAGAATTGAATTATTCGATGAATGCTAGACAGACGAGACGAGTTTCTGAAGTAGCATCTATGCCCCAGTAATCCTTCTTTCACAGTTGACCAGCAACAGTGAAGGCTACAGAAAGGAAAATCATGCCTGGTTGCCTCTCTCTGTATGCTTTAGACCCCATCCTTATTCAATCTTCAACCAAAGAGGGTATGGGCCAAATTTTGTAGGCGACTGAGCGCAGTTCTTGATTTAGAATCGACAACTTCCTCTTTATCCCCATCCAGATCGGCACGCTGTCCTACCTGCAGATTGATAGTCTTCAAATCAACAGGTCTCAAAGTACGCGATTTCATTAGTGCAATGCCAAGAAAAAGTATACCTGCTGCTGGAAGTAGCACATAGGCATCCACGAAGTCACCAGCAGAAAAAGGTGAGAGCGAGGTCCACCCCTGGATCAAAGCAAGAAAGATGTTGATTGCGATGCTGAAGATTGGAGTAACAGGATAAAACAGAGACTTGTAAGGTAGCTCGGAAGTAGACCTTCCTTGAGCAGCCCACGCTTGTCTGAATCTAATGTGAGTGTAAGAAATGACACCCCACACAATGAAGACACCAACACCAGACAAATTGACAATGTACCCATAGGCGTTCGAAGCACCAACACTCACATTCATCAACGATATCAGGCCCAATAAATTGAACGTTACCAGGGCTACGACGGGCACGCCTCGTCTGTTTGTCCATCCAAAAAACCTTGGTGCCAGACCGTCGTGTGCCAAATGGCTAATGGTTCTGCTACCAATGTACAGCGAACTGTTAATAGCTGACACACATGTTACAAGGATGAACGCGTTCACCAAATGCACACCACCGCTCCAGCCAGCTCTCACAATGGCAATACCAACAGGGGACTTTAGTGTCTTCGAGCTCGATCCCAGGTTCACGTCGTTATATGGTACTGTGATACCGTAGAAAATGGCAATACCCATGTAAACCACCAAGATCCTCCATAGCGTTTGTCTTACAGCCAGCGGAATGGCCCTTCTTGGATTTCTGCTCTCAGTGGCAGCGAGAGCAACAGACTCAGTTCCCGAGTAAAAAGTTGAGCAGAAAACGAAAACGACTGCGATACCTTTGAAACCATGGGACAAAGCGCCTGGGTTATGCCAATATTGGAACCCAAACGCAGGCCTGCCACGAACCCCACCGCTCATATATATGATGGAGAAAATGTAGTATGCAACAAGACCAAGGATCTTAAACCATGCCAACCAGTACTCACATTCTCCGAATGCACCTACGCCCAGCATTTGGAAGGCCATGAAAAATGCCCAAAACATTAAGATATACCCGTAAGTGGGCACCTGCGGACCCCAGAACTGCATAATCGACGACAGTGTGTTGTATTCGTTGGCCAGCACCGCGAAAAATACCACCACGTATGCGTAGCCGCAAATAGCTGAAAGAGCTTCGCTGTGAAATCTTCGAGCGAGACTTGTGAACCCACCACCTGATGGGTACAGTGTTATGAGCTCGCCGATAGACTCCATCACCGCGAAACAAACTAGTCCCACAATACCAAAACCCAAAATCAACGCCAGAGGCCCCCCTTTGCTCAATGCGTTTCCCGCACCTATCAGACATCCTGGGCCAATAACACCACCTAGAGCCAGTAGCGAAATATGTCTATCTTTAAGAGCTCTTTTCACACCACTTTGTGGATCAAATTCCAAGCATTCACCCACCGATGTGGGAGACTCGAGCTCTGACTCAGCGTACCGGGTTGTATCCTTTTCATCAACCAATGTCATCTCGAAATATTGGGCCTTTTACTAAGAAAATAGATCTTACTGCTCTGATTCGCCTAAATTCTGCCGGTTTTGCTTCGTTTTTAAATGCTTTAGAACTCCCAAATTCCTTAACGAGTGCACACTTCAGGACCTGCAAAAGTGTGCGTTCATCCTGAGCTTTGCTTTACCGCGTCCACTGTGTCCTTGGTGCCACTAGTAGCGAGCGTTTTTCTTATAGACCTGAATTATTAGTGCCGTAGCCAAAAACTGAGAGTGTTGCAGGGTCAATGCATGAGCTTTGACTTCTATAGCGACACTAGAACTGAATTATTCTGCTACTGAGGACAATCTAGCTCGATTGGTTTGGTGGTGGTTACCTTCACTCTCATTACACTGTCGCTATCTTTCATCAGCGTTGCGGATTACTTATTTTTCAATAATGTGGCTTCCTCATCGCTTCCGTGATATAAGGGCAAGACTGACAGATAAATCTCGCTGCATCTACAGTGTTGAGCTTCTATCGAAGCTTCCTCGCTAGCAGGTGTACAAATCGGCTCAGAAGTGTGTCACGGAAGGCACAAATCAGGGTCTCGCGTCCGGCGTTCGGTTTTCTAGGGTCTGAAGGTGTGGCACATGGTTTTGGCACTTGTCAAGATGCTTACAGGTGATGAATCTGGCGTACTGGAGTTATGGGTTGTGTTTCATGAGATCTACATAAACAAGTTCTAAGAAGGTGAAATCTGAGGATTTGTAGTATTGGTTTAAACCTAACTTTGGTCCAATAAACTCGTATATTTGATTATTGGGTTGTGAATAGATTTAGCTTGATATTCTCAGATTCGCTCAGAACAAGCATTAGTCAGCGTTAGAGGAGTTCGTTCACCAGCATTCGAGTATCGGTGTCTAACTTCTCAATTCAGGCGCCTCAAAACACAAGAAACAGTCCAAAATGCCACTTTATTGTCTACTACTACTTTACGGGCCCGTAATTTCTTCTATGGTCAGTGACACCTTCGAGATCGGATCAAGGTCGTTTTTACAAACGTCCCCGAGCTACAGTTGTGCTCGAAAACTTTTACTTTGCTGACTCTCGATCCTCAGGACCACGTCTTGACAGCTACCATTTTTACTGCTCTCAATGATGCAATACCCAGTGATATATACACCTCTTTCGACCCGATTTGAAAATTAACATTTTCGTCGCTCTGGGAAAACGGCTAAAATGATGAAAAGGCCTCTTCGCACCAACTTAGATCTCCATTTTGAGAAATACAGAAAAGTGAGGCTGCGGCTCCTAATGCAACGCAAGTATTGAGCAGCTTTTCTGCGGCGCTATTTCACCTCGAGTTAAAAAAAAACCTGACCTTGGCCGTAAAGGACCTTCTTTGAACGTGCATTTCCTTCGCATTGTGCTACCGTCTCTTCCAGCAACAAACACCTTTTGCGGGGCCATTTGTAAGATAGATGTAAACTCGGCTAACGTCAAAACAAAGCCATACGTCGTTCGCACTTCATATTGCTACGTCTATTTCTGTAAGTCTTTGTTATTGAACAATGTGGCATTGTAAGGCATCCAAGTGATTGATGACGCTATAAATTAAAGAAACTGCACCCACCAATATCAAAACTAGAACTGCACCCAAACCATTCATGACAATGGAGAATAAGATAAAGTATATAGCGTACGTCTGTGTAGTGATGTGCTAGTCGTCTTAGTTGTAGTGTCACTGGATAGTGACAATCGAGCTCGAGAAGACTTGAAAAATGGGCAACGAAAAACCCGTGGACAGCGAGTCCAAGCACTCATCCCAGCAGTACCATGAAAGTGATGTTGGGGCTGCCCCTCAGGAACTGGGTGTCCCGGACAAGTTGCAATCGACAAGATATTTGGTAATACGTAAAACTGAAATTTTGGCTGACCAGTACAACGCGTGGTACTATAGAGTCATTCTGTTGTTCTGCGCTTTCGTGTGTGGTTACGGCTACGGGCTCGATGGCCAGCTGAGATACGTGTACACGAGTTATGCCGCCGGTGACTTCAACGAACACTCCCTTATTTCCACCATTGGCGTAATCAACTCCATCATCGGCGCCGCTGGCCAACTATTGTACGCGCGTCTGTCGGACACTTTCGGTAGACTAACGCTGTTTCTTACAGCTGTCGTGTTCTATGTCGTGGGCACAATCATCCAATCGCAAGCGTACGATATCCAAAGATACGCTGCAGGAGCTGTATTTTACAATTTGGGCTACGTCGGAATCATCTTGGTTCTTCTGCTGATATTGTCTGATTTCTCATCTTTGAAATGGAGACTGCTGTTCCAGCTAGTGCCTACTTGGCCCTTCATCATCAACACATGGATTTCAGGAAACATCACTGAAGCCGCCAACCCAGAGATAAATTGGTCCTGGGATATCGGAATGTGGGCGTTCATTTTTCCTTTGTCTTGCGTGCCTCTCGTGTTGTGTATGCTGCATATGAGATATAAGGCCAGTAAAACGCCAGAGTGGGTCGCTTTGAAAGACAAACAAACATTTTTTCAGAGCCACGGATTTTTCAACCTTTTGGTCGAACTTTTCTGGAAGCTCGACGTCGTTGGTATATTCCTGCTTGTGGTGATGCTCGGCTGCATCCTGGCACCTTTGACACTGGCAGGAGGTTACAAGAGTCAGTGGAACAACTCTCATATTATAGGTCCGTTTGTCTTAGGTTGGGTTTTAGTTCCAATCCTACTTTACTGGGAAAAGGCTTGGGCTAGAGACCCTTTGGTGCCATACAATTTAGTCAAGGATCGCGGTGTTTGGGCCGCTATGAGCATTTCATTTCTGAACTATTTCATTTTTTCTTTGGCGGCAGGATATCTGTACCCGATTATGGTGGTAGCCGTCAACGAATCCACTAAATCTGCGACCAGAATCTCATCACTTTCATCTTTTGTTTCTGTTGTGTGGTCACCCATCTTTGCACTCTTCATCACGAGGCGTAGAAAACTCAAGCCTTACATTATTCTTGGGTGCTCTCTGTGGATGCTGGGCATGGGTCTGCTATATCACTATAGAGGCGGTTCATTTGCCCATGGCGGAATAATTGGGGCCCTGGTTGTGTGGGGTATCGGTTCAACGATGTGGACATACCCAGTTAATGTTTCTGTGCAGTCAGCAACATCCCATGAAAACATGGCCACAGTCACCGGATTGACCTACACGACTTACAGAATCGGTGGTGCCGTGGGTTCAGCTGTTTCTGGTGCTATATGGACTCAAATTCTGTACAAAAAACTACTGAAACTCTTGGGCGATGTGGAGGTTGCCACTGAGGCGTATGCCTCTCCCTACACTTTCATCCTAGAGTACGCATGGGGAACGCCCCAGAGAGAAGCTGTTGTCGAAGCTTACAGATACGTTCAGAGATATGAGACGCTTGTTGCATTGGTTTTCACGGCTCCATTGGTGATATTTGGCTTCTGTCTGAGAGACCCAGATTTGACTGACAAGGTTGCTCATGAAGATTTGGAAGGTGACGCTCAAATTGCTAAGAACGATTCTGACCTAATAGTTGACTGGCTCAAATCGAAGATGGGACGCTCGCAGTCAAAGGAGTAAATTGAAAAGCTACTGATGTCATAATAAGCTGAAGAAGTTAATAGCCAAGTAAGAAACGTAGCTGATCTATTGTGGTCGCAATACATTTAGAAAGGAGATAATGCTGCTCGAGATTCCTCTTAGGCATGGCGCCAGATCCCTGATGAAGCTATAAATTGGAGGTTTCACGTGACGTAAAGTCGGTGAACAGTTATCACCCACTTGTATGCGTGCCGAGAAGGATCCACCATTATCAGCTTAGTTCGACGTGAGACGACTAGGCCGCCACAATGGTGTTGTCTCTGAGAAGACCTTCGACTTTCGAACTTATATGAAAGTTACCTGAAGACCAGAGCTACCGCGAGGAGATAAATTCAGCTGTCCGGTAGACTGGTTCTTAATCGGTCGAGCCCCCACAGAAAACATATCGAAGTGTGTGTAACATTCCCTTGCTTCGCCTGTCTGTTTTCCTTGATACTCGTAAATCATTTTTCGATGAAAACTTGGTTGAAGGCCCGAATGCGATTTTTCATATCGTAATGGAAACGGAAAACAAAGACCCAAGCACGATCAACGAAAATTTCTCAAGTATCGTACCGTAATGTTGAACACCCTACAACATCTCGAAAAGCCTAGTCTGGAGTCCTAATGAACTCGTAGAGGTCACTTACAACGCACATTGTCGCTGATATTTCACCTATCCGAGATCCAGCAACTGTTAACTTCCAAAGTTAAACAAACATCGTTTTGAAGGACGCCTGGTGCCCTGGAGCTACACTGTCACCGGCTCTTTCTTCTGTGGATGCCAGAGTCTTTAGCATATCCGTAGAAAGTGATCACTACATCAATTTATTCAAGCTGTGCATTGATAGATACATACTCAATCTAATCGTACCCTTCGAACCTGTCTCTCATTCAGCTATCCAGGATGTGTGGCAAGATTGACTACTCTTACTTGAAGCGTGTGAGGAAGATCATATGTATCGGCAGAAACTATGCTGCTCACATTGAAGAACTCAACAATCCCACTCCTAAACAGCCATTTTTCTTTTTGAAGCCCAACTCCAGCGTTGTAACTCAACCACAAGCTGGAAAATCGGCTCAAAATACTGGCCCTGGTGATTCCACATACAGAGGGCTGCAAGAAGATGGTTCAAATCCCGGAAAAATTTTCATTCCCCGCGGTGTCAAAGTGCACCACGAAGTTGAGCTAGCGCTCGTTATGGGCCAGAATGTATCGAACGCATCGAAGGGCACATTTGGGCCCAAAGAGTTGTATGACTCAATTTCTGGGATAACACTCTCCTTGGACCTCACCGCACGTAACGTGCAGGATGAGGCCAAGAGAAAGGGATTGCCTTGGTCTATCGGAAAAGGCTTTGATACCTTTTTACCCATTTCTGAGTTTATCTCTAAAACCTTACTCGGTGATCCAGCACGCTTGCAAGACTCTTTCAGACTCAAATGTGAGGTAAACGGAAAAACTAGACACGATGGCACTTCTGACTTGATGCTGACTCCGCTGCATGAGATCGTGCAGCACATTTCGACTGTGATGTCTCTTGAAGCAGGTGACTTGGTACTAACGGGAACACCTGCGGGAGTGGGTGAACTTCACCCTAATGATGTTGTTACCTCAGAACTTTATCAGGATGGAAAGCTCTTGACAAAAATGACCTTTGAATGTGCTGAAAAACCTGGTCCTTACGAGTACAGAGAAACTTGAGATTTGAGGGGTCCTGGATTTTTAAAGAACTACATATAATATTGTGATGTGAAGGAAATTACAGACGAGGGTGTATCTGAGATTCTACACTTGAAACCCCGGGGCACTTCGCGAGGGAATCGAAAAGCTTGGCCGTTTGAAAGCCTTGTTGGAATTCAAATAACGTATTGGGGCAATCTAATCTTGTGGAAATCTGTACCAGAACTCTGAAGCAGATTTTCAAGTGCGTTTACGTGCAGTAACACGAATCCCAGATATTCTCAAGTTTTCAGGACTGCTCCCTTCCGTTCAAAAACGAAATGTCACTAATGCAAACGTTGGCGCTTCTAAACTCTCAAGTTTATTCAGTACAAGACTATTAAAAATCGATGAGAGTGGTATACTGCATTGGGCTATTCGTGGTGCAGCGCTCAATACCGTAATATTATTGACCCTTGCATAAGCAGTCACCTGATAGATGACAGATGCCAAGTTAGGATAAAGTGACAAGAAATCTGAACTTCGATTCGAGGAGGATGTCCTCGAACAATGTGCACATCATGCATGCAGCCAGCCCAACGGTAGCTTTCCGCACATGAAAATCAAGCTCTTGGAATAAATAAATGCACCGAACGTCTTTAGATGCCTGAGAATAAAAAATTACAAAATACAAACCATTTTTACATGCAATGCATGGTTCACAACCGGGAACGTCGGGATATTAAGCAGCGGCAGCCCAGAATTTGCCCCACAGTGTGGTAGGAGTGTCATCCTCCCATTCCACCGCGTCGATATCACGACGGTCGGAGTCGATGTCCACATTTTCCACACGGTGGATAAAACGACACCGGAAAATGCATTGGAAGATGGCCCACACTGCAAAGAACAAGATCACACTAATGTAGGCGGCGAAAAAGTCCGAGACGTTGAAGCTTGGCGCAAATGCTGTGAAACCCTGAATGATGATGATGAGCCCGACAAAGAAGGCTGCGTAGTACGCGCCATATGGCATGAACTTGGCCTTAAACGGCAGGTCGTCCCGAGAGATACCCTGCAGCTTGAGTGCCTGCATGAAACGGATATGACACAGAGAGATGAACAGCCATGCGAAGAAACCGGCGATGGCCGTGATGTTAAGTAGCCAGTTGAAAGCGGTCTCTGCCCCACTAGATACACTGAGGTAGCCCAAAAATCCGAAACATGCAATGATGCCGACACAGATGTCCGGAACTCCGAAACGGTTGACACGGGTTAGAAATTGCGGAGCTAGACGCTCTTTGGCCAGACCCAGCAAGACACGCGATCCAACGTACACGTTGGAGTTGGCTGCGGAGATGATGGTCACCAAAACAACGGCGTTGAAAATGTCGGGCAGGACCTTGGTTCCGGAGTTTTGAATGGCGATGATAAAGGGCGAGCTGGCCACATACGACGCCGTGGACGACAGTTTGGGGTCGTTGTAAGGCACCAGCAGGCCGATGAAGAACAGGGATCCGATGTAGAATAGCACGATACGCAAAAACACCTTGTTGATGGCCTTTGGCACCGTTTTCCGCGGGTTCTTGGATTCACCGGCACTCACACCGACCAGCTCTGTACCCTGGTATGTGAAAGCGGCGTTCACCAGCGACGAAACCCAGCCGAGGAAACGGCCTTCGGAGCGGCTACGGGACACAATCCCGTCTCCCCAGGGGCCCGGGTGGCGCCAGTACCGAAACCCGACGGGCCCAGTCACGCCTGCACCGCACACCATGCACAAACAGTAGATCAGGAACCCCACAATCGCCAACACCTTGACGAGCGAGATCCAGAACTGGAACTCTCCGTAGTATTCTACGGGAACCAAGTTAGACAACGTTAGCGGGACCCAGAAGATGATGATCCACGCGGAGTTGGGAACCGCGGTGGTCCAGTACTCGATAATCTGGCCCACAACGGAAAGTTCCAGCGCAAATGTCATACACCATGAGAAACAGTACATGTAACCATTGGCGGCTCCGAACGCGGGCGAGATAAACCGACGTGTGAACACGGTGAACGACGACGTGACCGGAATGAAAGTGGCCATTTCCCCAAGCGACTGCGTCACGCTGTAGGCCAGTGTACCCATGAAAATGTACGCGATGAGAGCGCCGACGGGGCCGGCGTTCTGCAGCGGAGTTGCGATACCGATGAAAAGCCCGGTTCCGATGGTACCGCCCAGCGCAATCATCGACACATGGCGCGGTTGTAGAGACCGCTGAACGCCACGGGGCGCACCTCCGGCCCCGCCACCGGCGACGTTAGATTTTTCCACCTCCGTTTCTGTGTCATCGGAACGCCGAGTGGGGTAGTTGGTGAGGTCTCTAACCGAACCCGAAAGCTCAAAGCTCTCGACACGAGCTAGCGTGGGAGCCTTTTTGAGCGTATCCTTCATAAAGACAGGTTGATATAGTAGTGAGTAAGTGAGTGAGTGGTTTCGCTACTGAAGAGACTACAATAAATCTTCTCAAACCCCGGCGATGAGGTCTCTATTTAAGTATTATGTACAAGGTCTTATATATATGGATATGACTCTCACATTGATTCACCGAGAGAGCAGAGCGGTCAGTGTTCGTCAAGATAAGCCAGGTAAGGAGTGATTGCATAGGCGTTTGCCAGCTAGTTTTTGTGAGTAAGTCTTGGTAAGTGAGCAGCGCCGCATATCTGGTGAAGGGCGTTAGTTATCGAATTGTGCGTTTTCTTTTAGCGTGTCACAGTATAGCTATGGGCAAGCCATAGCGAATGCGGCCCCGCAGAGAAGCCAGAAAAAGAAATAACAGCGCCGTGTTGGGCGTCGCTTCGACGCACGTGGGATCGGGGGGGAAGGAAAGAAAGGGCCCTGGATGGGGTGTATGGGTTTTGGGGAAACTTTCACAAGCGCCTTACATGGCTTCTGCATGTTTTCCTTGGGTAAGGCACAGCGGGCACGGCGGGCTTAGCTGGTGGAAGACTGTGGGAAAAAGGTAGGTGAGTGTGGCTTATCGGAGAAAAACAATTGGGCTGGTTAAAGCTTGCAGAACTTTGTCACTTTTTTCCTACGCGTCGTGGATGTGTCACGTGACTGCCGACAGCGACAGGATTATACAATAGTGATAATGAGAGAATCTAAAAGATAAGTCCGTGCAAACAAACTGAAAGACAATGTGCTTTGTGTTAAGAGTGCTTTGTGTTAAAAGTGCTTTGTGTTGAGAGTGCTTTGTGTTAAGAGTGCTTTAACTAGAGTTGTTCTAGAATCTGCTTTTTTTTGGATCATGACAGCCCGGTTTTGAATTTCCCTGATGAGAAAACTCAAAGACATGTAAATTTTCTAATATCAATATCCATGTCAAAAATATTTAACGACAGCACTATCAATGCCATGTTAAACCCCACTCCCCAAGCACGCAAATATCCCCATTAATTCAGTTCCTTATTCTAGTATACATATATGCAATTATTTAACCCCCCAGTATTCTCAAACCTTCTCCACAACTTCAACCACACCCTTTCCAGAGTCCGAACAAATATCGCTGTGTGTGGCAGAACCTGCGGAAGGCACAAACTTCTTGGAGTGACGGGCACTTGGACAGCTTTCGAACAACTCATCAATCTGCTCGAGAGTGAGGCCCTTCGTTTCGTAGATGAAAAAGTAGACAAAAACGAAACACAAGAATGTGCAACCTCCCCAGATGAAAAACACCTTGGACTGTAAGTTCGCATGTTCGCTGTCAACAAGGTATGGGGTAGCGTAGGCAATGGCAAAATTGAACAGCCAGTTCGAAGCTGCACATACGGCCACCGACTTGGCTCTAACGGTCAATGGGAAAATCTCACCCACGACCACCCAGGCCAAGGGACCCCACGTAGATGCAAAAGAGGCAATGAACGTACAGGAGAATGCAATCAAAGTCTTGTTAGCTGAAAAGCTGTCTGGTAGCGCGGTACCAACGGAAGCGACAATGAGCTCACTGACACACATACCAACGGCACCCCATAAAAGCAAGTTTCTTCTACCCGCAAGCTCCACCAATGCAATACCTGGGATGGTCATCACAACATTGACCACGTTCATAATAAGCTGAATGATGAATGGGTCCTTGATACCGGAATTTTGGAAAAACTGGGTACCGTAGTAGAAAATGAAATTGATACCAGTTAGTTGTTGTAGACCCTGAATGGCAATACCGATAAGAATACGTTTCAGTTGGTGGTTTGTGGGTTTGAAACAGTCGAAGATCGAGGATGAGCTTACGGAGCTTTCGTAATTGTAGTTAACGATGATCTCTTCAAGTTCCGCTTCAACGCATTCGTGTTCTTGTGGTAGGCCCCTAAGTTTAGCAAGGGCCTTGCTTGCCTCAGGCACTTTTCCCTTCATCACGTAGAAGCGTGGGGATTCAGGTAGAATGAGCATACCGACAAATAGGATCAAAGCCCACAACAACTGAATGGCAATTGGAATCCTGTAAGAGCCAGAGTCGTTTCTGGCGTGAGTGCCCTGATTCACACATGCGGCAAGTAGCAAGCCAATGGTGATGGCCCATTGGTAGCACGATGTTACTGCACCTCTAATCCATTTGGGGGATGCTTCTGCTTGGTATAATGGAACGATGGCGGAAAGAATACCGACACCAGCGCCAGCAATGACTCTGCCAGCAATCAATAAGTCTTGTCCCGAAGAGATGATTTGCAAGACAACACCAACAGAAAAGATGATGCTTGAGATAATGAGACCAAGTCTGCGACCTAGGGTGTCCGATGCAAGAGGTGCCAAAATAGCTCCACAGAATGTACCAGCAGACAAAATAGCAGTGATCAACGACGTTTCGTTTGCCGTAAAGTGACCACGAGAAGTGAAATGCTCTTTCACGTAGTCCATCGCTAGAACACCAGAAATAGTACCGGTGTCGTATCCGAAAAGAATACCGCCAAAGGCTACAAAAAGCCCGACGAAAACGGCTCTGAATTTGGAGCCTTGGATGTCTTCCTCAGCGTGGAAGAGTGTTTGAAGTATTCCCATTGTAAGGAAGAAAAGTTTGTGTGTATATTGTAAGTTCGATTGTTGCACAACCCTGTAAGAATTGTAAGTGTTTGATGATGCCTTGAGCATGAGTCGAATCTACCTTCAATGGAGGTCGCTTGTGGTCTTTTTATACTTGACCAGAGCTTTCCATTATGGTGCTCGAGGTCGGCCGATCCCGCAGTGAGATCTTGGCTTCTGCGCATATCTCCATGGCAACAGGCACTTTTAGGGTCTCGAAGTTTTTCCGAATTCCGCTGCGCCCGCATTGTCTACAATTAAGGTTTTTCCGGCTTATGGGGCCTCCCGCTCCACCGGAAAAACCTTTATTACCCCGGAGAGATCGTTGTTGACGATCAAAAAATGACAGAGCTTTTGGGGCCTGATGCTACCACATCTAACCTCATCGGTTGTGCTAGCAGAATCCCGGTTAATTCTTACAGTAATGACCCACACAAGGCAACCGGCATGGAGTCTGACCTTAAGATTTCGGCTCATAACCACACTTTGGCTGAATTGCGTTGATCTTTCACGTAGACTGAATAAGGCTTTCGAATACGCTGCTAGCTTTATTCATCTATACACTTAATCATAAATCTGTTCATATTTCGTAGTCTTAGCTTTTCATGGCTGCTCGATAGTAACGTTAGCGCCATTTTTGGCAGAAGATTCCAAAAGTGCGGCTACGATGGCCAAATGATGGAAAGCCACTCTTGGACTGCCTTTAGCGATCCGTTTTTCCTTCTTGACGACAGCCTCGTGGAAATTCAAGAATTCTTCCTGGATTCCAAACGATGGATGTTCATCGACTAAAAACGTCTGCGTCTCGGCGTTGGCCTCAGCAGAGTCACCAACGGTTTTAGTGATGATTGGCTTCTTCTTTTCAGAAAGGTCGAGCGTGACTGCTCCGTTAAGCCCGTAAATCTTGAAGTAGACCGATTTTTCGCAAGAGCCAAAAGCTGAGCCGTAAGTGAAGGTACCAATCAGGCCCTGTTCCTTCAGCTTCACGGTGGAAAACGCCACGTCGTCAGTCCCAGACTCTTTACGAACTTGCTTTGTGAAGGCACTCAAAGACTCCACCTCGCCCAAAACATCAGTCAAAAGCGCCAATTGATGAACACCGCCATCGGACAAAAACCCACCAATGTGCTCAGGCTTTTGTCTCCACGTTGTGGCCAGGTATTTGTTGTTTTTGATGAAGGGGCCAGTGGAGTTGTAGGTAAATGCCACGAGGGGACCAATATCGGCCAGATGCTCTTTGAGGGCCTCGCCAGACTTTAGAAAAAGCCAGTTTTCGGCAATTGCAATGGGCAAACTGGTCGATTCCGCTAGATGAACTAGTTTTTTGGCTTCAGCTATGGTGGCCGCAATTGGTTTTTCCAAAATAACCGGTTTTCTCGCAGCTATGCATTTTTCCACCGTTTGTGCATTGAACTGCGCTGGAAGAAGGGCATCGATCATCGAAACTGAATCGTCTGCCAGAATCTCGTCTAAACTGTCGAAAACCTTGTCCTTGGCAATTCCAGCATCTTCAGCAAAAGCCTCAGCCTTGCTTTTCGTCCTGTTGAAAGCCGCTACAACTTCAAAACTGCCAGGCAATGCCTGGTAAGCTGGAAGATGCGATTCCTTGGCGAAGATTCCAGTGCCAACAATACCAACGTTGAGTACACCCATAACTAGAGGATTTATATATGTATATACACTATCCCAATTAAAGTGTTGACAGTGAGGAAACGAAATCAAAACAATTACAACACCTAACTACCACGGGATACTTACAGGAACTTGAACACTTCCTAGTATTTATACGTTTTCTGGATCCGCGAACCCTTATTGAGTTGCTCGTCAAGGCCTCTTGGAAGTACTCGGTACTTTCCTTTTTCGTAATAAACGTCACATGAGCCGGAACATACTAGTTCCTCCCGGTCTCGAAGGCATGGGACGACTCAAGTGTCTTGATGACATCATAGGTGGTGGCACGTCCACCGTTTTACGAAAGCATCAAGTTCATCTCCCAATCTTTGTAGACATCGAACCAATTATCGGACGTCTCGCCGTTCACACGGCGTCTCCAAACCTCGAACATAATCTGTCTTGCTCCCCAGTAAGCACCCATTCCTGATTCTGCATGCTTGGCAGCCCACTCTTTGAATCGTAATTGTAAATCGGTGCTCACTGCGGCACAACCAGCAATAAAACCTTGCCATATGAGTGGGACAATGCTCACACCTTTATTTTGAATCAGACCGGTGAGCTTGTCCAAATGGTGCAGCACTTGAACCACGTTGGATTGAATCTCGCTGTTCGGGCAGTTTTGAACCCGTGTGCGGTAGTATATGATCAGACTCTGGTAAAAACTTATGGTATGGTGGTAAACACCCTCAACGGTGTCGTTCACAAACTCCTCGGAGTTCGGCTTGTAAAAGTCCCATTCAGACGTCCAGTTGAATAGTTTTTCTTGGAAATTGGTGCACAATGCGTCGAAGCTTTTGGGCACTTCTTGAGAGTGGCTGCGATAGTACTCGAGATGACGTGCAAGTCTGACACAATCGGAGAACAGTAAAATAATCGAGTTTGGGAGCCCATAAAGCGCGTCGGTACTCAGAATAGAGTTGCTCTTCGTAGTGGCATGCGGGTAGTAATAGTTTTGGCTTGCGATGTCCGTGAAAATTGGCGTGCTCCCGTTAGAATTTGAAAAACGAACGTATTCGATGCGAATGCGGCCACTCACATCCAATGCTTCTTTGAATTCACCACCGCCATTGGAACTTCCGACCTCTCGTTGATCTTCTTCCACTTCATCCAAATTGGTGTTCTTTACCACTATTTCTTTCTCGGTGACTTTATCCAAAGCCGTGCTGTCTTGTATAAGCTTGAGAAACGAGAAAATGCGGTGTAAGGACCTAGCTTTTTCCGAAATCTTTGGCCGGCTTTTCATTCGTTCTTCAACTAGTTTTTCGCATAGACCAAGATGGTAGTGACAGTCGGCCATGGTACCCCAAACGACGTCTATTGAGCTCATAGACAAAATGGCAGTAACGATGTCCTTGTATCTTTCTTCCTTCACCGTAAAGTTTAAGCATGTCTTGAGAAACTCCGAGGCTTGCCCTCTAAGTTCAATTCCGAGATGTAAAAAGTACTTCATCTCCGGAGAGTTTTTTGGGAATTTACTCTGCAAATTAAAGCACGAAACTGCCAAAATGGCATTTAGAAGTGAGTTCCGAGAATTTGACGTGTAACCTATGCCTGCAAGATCTCCCAGGGCTTGCAACGCGCGCGGGAAGTACATTGTCCGCCATGGATTGGTTGGCAGTGCTACGACGGTCATAAGATCCACCACGTTCTGAAGGTAGTAGTTGAGAAGAAACCGCGTAAGTCCTTTGGCTTTTAGCCCTGTTGTTGGAATTTGAAGAAGCGGGTTGCTGCTACTCGGTAGATTGAAAATACTGGGATCAGGGACATCGGTTGGGACGACCTCTAAAACCTCTCTTGGCATGTAACCTTCAGAACCAGCTGAGTCTATCAATATCATGTTGTTGAGAGGAACAACGCTTGACTGTTGCTTTGCATCCTCGCCATTAGTCAGATGCGTCGAGACTTTCTGCGAGCGCGACCTGTCCTCGTTCCTGTGGAATAAAATTTTATAGACATGCGAAAGATCTTCTTTTTCCACGGTTCCCAATTGCGGAGACTGATCATCAAGATAGTCCCGAGTTGACCTGCGTGAGGTGGTAGCTAGTGGTGCTTGTTGAGAATCTTCGTGATGCAATTGGGTGCCGCTATCGCCAGCAAAACCTTGTCCAGCAAAACCTTGCATCGCATACGCTGAAAGTAAGGCGTCATCTCGAAGCTCATCGGAAATCCATTCGTGACCCTTGAAGTTAACCGACGAAAAATCAAAGCTGAAAAGATCAGCAGCGCCTGAAGATTTTTGGTTTGAAGGATCCGCTATATTTGTGACAGCGCCACTTTCCGCATCGAGCTTGTCTACAAAGTCTGAATGCGAGAGTGTGCTAGCGACAGAACCGTCTTCAGGGCCCAATAGTTGTATGGTGCTGTCCTCCACACGATTTGTAGACTTGGTAAAGCCGTTTTTGGACTCCAAACGGTCGAAAACCCGGCGTCTTTGGCGCCGTGGAACGTGTTTTATTTTCACTTTGTCGGTTCCTCTGAAAACTGCAAATTTCTTGATAACCCACGTTTGGTTATCGGCGATGCGATTCAGCGGCGGTGAATGTAGCATCGAGAGTTCCTCGTCCATGTCCTCGTAGTACTCGTATTCCTCTTTGTATCTCACGAAAGCTATATCTCGTCGTTGAGACGAAGGTTCGTCTGATCCCGTTGACGAACCCGCTGGGTTGCTGTTCTGAACGACTTGTCCGTACGCATTAAATTGTATGGGCTGCGACCACTGCAGCTTTATATCGTACCCGCCGCAGCGGAATGCGGATTTCTCGCATCTGGCACATCCTGGTCTCCGTAAATCACATTTAATTTTTCGGGCTCTGCAAGTCCAGCAACCAGTGAACGTTTTAGCTCGACGGGTGTCTTTGGGTGTCCCGTCTCTCCTATTGGTTCCTGGTTTCATGCGTTAAACTGACCCACCAGTCTTGAATACCCGAACCGTCCCTTAGGCCTCTTAAAATTGACTTTTTCACACGGCGATGAGTTTCGATGAAATGATGTTTTTCAATTTAAGCTCATCGCTATATCCAATTTAGATGTTGAAATAGCCAAAATTTAAAGATCGACACCATCAACTTTGACAAACTCTTGAATGTGAATAAAAGCCCAGTAAAAGTATGTCCAGAAGGCTTAAGAAGACACATCTCTTTAGTAAAGATGTATCTGCTCTAATGTATGCATATGGGGACGTCCCCCAACCGCTTCCAGAGTCTGTTCATTGTTTGGATGAATTGGTATCTAGTTATCTGGTAGATATATGTATGTCAGCTTATAGAACAGCCCAAACGGTACATAGGAACAAGATTAAGGTAGAAGACTTCAAGTTTGCGCTGCGAAATGATGAAGTGAAGTTAGGAAGAGCGGAAGAACTGATCAAATTGAGTAAGATTATCACGGATGCTAACAAATTGTTCAAATCGTCAGAGGGGAAAATGGCGAAAAGAGCCAAAGGTATGGGCGAGTTCAACGACGACGATGGCGAGGACGATGCAGACGATGACCAGGATAACGAAAGAGGGGACTCGAAAAGTGAAAAGAAGGAACCGGTAAAAAAAAGAAGAAAGACAAAGAAAAAGGGTCAGGACGAGACCCAATGAGAGGAGGAGAAAGCATCACATTGAATATCTAGAAGGGTGACAGAACCTTTCAGTGAACATTTTTCATTCATTTCCAGCGATCTTTGAGCTCCCAAAAAAAGGGTGAGGGACCATTCATTGAACCTTTCCATACAATCCCAGCAGTTTGTGAGCTTCAAATCGACGTCAAAGCTCTCATTGGTACATCGCTGGAAATCAGCGTGCAGAAAATACTAATTGGCTAATTCTTTGGGACTTTTTGAATTACGACTTTGGTTTCAGATATTGACATTTTGACTCCGGCGTTCAGGACTGAGTTTAACAGCAACGAATGTTCCTCAGGAGACTTCAACAATCCTGGGGTGGGTGAGGGGGAGAAGATCTGTCCATTTTTGGCAGAACATCCACGACATGCAAATCATCCAGCTACCAGTGCTTGTGAATAACAGCATGAACGTTTGCAGTTATGTCGTAATATCAAGCTCGCAGGACAGCGGTGCATTAATTCAATTCGCAAAGTTAGCGAAACTCACCAGTGTACTAAGACACCAGCGTGTAAGCTCCGAAAGAATCATACGGAAAGCAGGATTTTCCTCAGGATGCAAAGCTCACAAGAGACTAGATTTCTGGCATTCACGGGAATACAGGTTTCATCATTTCTTGATAAATGATCGAGAGAACTCACACACGTTGGATCTAGACTTGTAGCCAGAATTTTGAGTTGGTCCGTCCTCATGATGTTGAAGCCGAGATATGAGACGAAAGCTCAGTCTTAGCTCTTCAAAACTATACTCAGCTGTGAAGAGGGCTAAGACGAACAAACCCCAGTGCATTGGTTAGTATCTCTGATCAAGTTCATCAACATTGAGTCCGATGAAGAACTCTGCGGTATCTCGTCTTTGAAGGTTTCACCATGTTTAAACATTTTGCCGGCACATTGCAGTGGTGTTGAGTGCGTGCAAGAGGGAGTTATTCTACGACGTTAGCAAGCCGTTGCAAATTAGTAATTCCATGAACTGTACATGAATACTCAATGAACGTCATTGCGGGAACGCCTCTTCAATCAATCGATTCATATTCGCATTGTCACATTCTCACGTCTAGCTGATGAACGTTTTGCTTCATAGCGCAGCAGTGCGACAAGTTCGGGACTGCTGTATAGACAAAGCTTTTGCGGCCTTTCAATACCACCAAAGCTGTTTTCAAGCTGTAAGCCTACATTATCAGGGCAGTTGTGACACTAGATCATTCTCAGCGAGTCTTCTAGTAATATGTTTTGTCTGCTCTGTAATAAAAGCTTAACTACACTTTGTTAAATATATATGTATCTTGATGCAACAGGAACAATGGCACGCCTGAAGAGAGGAAATGTGCCTAGTCTTTTAACAGAGCAGTCATTAATAACACGCCAGACGTATGAATTTCGGTTTACGCTACATAATGAGAAATCGAACTGACGTCCACAAAACGTCCCCGGTGCGCAAAGGAAGCTTTTCGTTTAAAGTGGTTGCCAGTATACACTTAAAGTGCGTTCATGCATATTTACTGAATGCTTAGCTTATAAGCAGGTTCCTGCGGATCAACGTCATTCACGTAACTAGGAACTCCGACAAAAGAGTTCCACAAGTTGTTCAACTTGTAGAGAGCCATTTTGGCTATGTTTCTAGGTAGGTCGACGTAACTGGTAAAGATGAACCGTAGCGCCTCCTTTACGTTTCCTATCTCAGTCGTCCAAGCATTACTCCAGCTGTTTCCAGTCACTTCTTCTTGATTTTTCACAACTGTTTTCTTTGGTGGCATGATCACATCTTCGAATCTTTCGGATGCGCCCTTCTTTTCCAAAACCTCAGTGATATTGGTTTCGTTCACTTCATCCTCCGATTCTCCGTCACGAACAAGGCTTTCTTCTGTAACGTTTTCATGCTCGATAAAATCTGAGTTTGAAATGTTGACGCCACCAATGTCAGTAACTTCGGAAACGGTATTTCCCAGCGCTGTCTTGATCTCGTCCGTGACATTTCCGATGGATTCGACGTCAAGCTTCTTCGAATCAATTATTTTTGAGCTTAGTTTCTCAGTTTGATTTTCTAACGTCAGCGATTCATTTGACCTGTCCTTCAATGAGGAACTCAAACTTTTTCCCGCATTACTGAGAAGTTTGAAAAAGTTGTTTCCCTTGAAAAGCGCTAATATTCTATCGCTGGCGGTCAACAAACTGTCGTTGTACATTTTTTCGAAGTTGTTGATAGATTCGATACTCTTTGACAATCTGTCGAAGGTGTTGAAAAGAGCGATTAGCTCGTATTTCGTCAACTTGTCAACAATGGTTTGCTTAACGTCTTCGTCATCAGAATCGATTTCAAACAAAATTTTCAAACTCGTTGCATAACCTGTCGTCTGCACTTTACCCCAGAGCCTACATCTGTCACAGTGCACACAGTCCATGATCTTGGTTACATTCTTAAATCTCGATCTGAAATCGTCCTTCAGCTTAGAGCTGATGTCGTCATGGAAGAGAAGATCTTCATTGAAAATCTTGGAGTCGAGGTTCGAGACAACACTGGTGATCATGGACTTCACATCTTCATGATATGCGTTACAGAACCCGAGATGCGAAAGATATGGTTGGATTTTCCAAAGAGCTTTAGCTACCACAGCATAGTTGAAATAAATGTTTGCCACCCTGTCAGGAAAGTTGCCTACACGAAGCATGAACAGCTCAAGATTAGGCCCCCATTTTCCGGTCTCGGTGTTTAAATGGTCATTAGAAAGATGAGTTCCGATCGAGGCGTGCAGTCCAGATACCAATCTATAAAATGCGTCTTTCGCCAAAGATTGGCCCGTCTCATTCATTGAAAAGCAGTTTTCGCGGTACACGCTGGACCAAATCTGTGACGATTGCTCGCCACCGTAACCGGTGAACCGCTCGGGATTCGCTGTGAGATCCACCAGGACCGATTCGTCGTGATCGAAATCTTCCACATCGCAGTATTCGATATCTGGGCCCTTTTGGCCTTTTTGGGCGAACGACTTATCGCACAGCTGGTCCAAAAAAGCGCATTCATCATCGCGTGCCTTATCGGCACTAACACTTTCATTCGCAAATCCACCCAGGATTTCTGGCTGCCAATATTCGGGCAATTGATCCCAATCCTCAATAACATCTACCGCACATGCCCGATTTACACAGTAACCGTTACTGTCACTCCAAAAGGGACACTGCTTGTATAGGTTGAGTTTAAAGTATTTGAAAAAATCGCTGTGCACCAGTGACAGCAAATCATGCCGTATTTTGTGGTTGATGTCGTTGATTTCCGTAAAAGTAACGTCGCAGCTCGAGCCCACCAGTGAATCTTTGTCCATTTTACAGAAGTTTGTGGTTTCTTGCAACGAAGGCTGCTCTAGATCAGCCTGCGCTAGCAGCGGGCCCACAGCCAGTAAACTAGCTGTCCAAGATGCTAATTTCATGATAGTGACGACCTACGGATAACTTTTGAAGCCAAGAGCAAAAATGGAGACAAGGAGGAGGTACGGGAGTGCTTTAATCGGCTCCTTTTATACTTCCAACTCGTTTAGTTTTTAAGCTCTTTTGACTGAACAGCCTGTCTTAATCTCTTGGAAATTTCGATGAGCTTCGTAAGCACTGGCAAAATCGAAAGTGTCGGTGAAAAATAGATGATTAAGCGACACGAAATAGCCAAAGTGACGAGTACGATCTTGAGGGAAGTACTCAAGGTTAGGACGACAAGGTCAGTAGGACGTCAACGCACACACCGATTCGGTACTTCTTGGCTTCACACACATCCTGAATTAGATCTTGATCCATATCCGGGAACATTAGGTGCAGTTCGTCCAACACACGCTGATTTTCCTGTCGTTGTAGTTCCTGTACGAGGACGGCAGGGTCCGGCTCTTGGCTCTGTTCGCCTGACAGCCGTGCCGACGGAGATCGCTCCTGCTGGTTATCGGTAGTTTCAGCTGGGGGCGAGGAAATGAATAGCTCAGAAACTTTGGAAAGAATTGCAGATGTCGCTTCGTCTAGAGGTCGACGGATATACTCTGAAGGCGCAGGAGTGTGACTGGCAGTAGAAACCACTGTATCTTTGAGAGGGCCAGTGTCGGGTTCCGTGGCTGATTCTTTTGCGGATTTTTTTCTCTGTTCAAGTACATATTCCTGATGTTTGGTGTACTGCTCTTCAAAAGCGAGTTCATCAGGTATGTGGAGCGACTGGTGTCCCAAATGCGTTACAAAATCTGCTGCTCCTTGAACGCTGCTCAAATAGTACGCACTTTCGCCACGCAGAAACTCTGAAAACCGGAACCGCTCTGTGTAGTTTAGATTCGAAAACAATGCGTGCACGTCGCTTTTCAGCAGCGTGTACACCAGGACTGGGACAAAAGCATCGGCCCCGCCATTTTCAAGCCCTGAATGCTTCAGAAACCCGAACAAAACACGACATGCGTTCAACACACATACCATTTTGTCACGGGGCGCCTTATACTCGTTGATGCGGGCCAGTTCTCTCCCGGAAAGTCGTGTGAACTTGGACAGACGCTGTGTTAGAGACTCGGGGATTTCCAGCATTTCAGGCTCTATGAAACTGTACTCATCTCTTTTCAGTCTCAATTGCTCATCGCGTTCCAGGTCTTCACGATGGCTTTTATCGGTTTTTTCGTTAAACCGGTTTTCCACACAGGGCGAAAAGCACCGGGCGTAAAGCTTCCCCATGATCAGTTTTTCAATCCCCTCTTTAGCGTTGAGAAGCTTCCCACTGTCCAAAGATTTAAAAGGCTCATACAACGCCAGTTTCCCATATACGAAAAGTTTGAAGTCATCTATCAGTTTCTGTTGTTCCTCACAAGTCCAGAGATCCTTCTTTGTAGTGAAATTATGCAAAAATGATCGCGTGTATCGCAGAACAGGGTCTGCTTGTGGGTCCTTCAACTGGGCGATAAATGCCTGAAAGTCGTAGACAAGCTCTTCTTCATCGTTTTGAGCAGGTAAACCGCCTTTGAAACCCGCTGGATTTTCAGTGTTTGCTGCTGGTATTTGTAGAGAGCTCGATTCGCCTGATGGGGGTCCTTCCATGGTTTCTAATGGTCCTCCAAAAGGGTTTTGATGAGCCTTTAAATATCGAGTGAAATTGTCAATATATATAGGATTGACAGCTCATCGCCGTCTTATAAAGACAACTACAAGAAACTCGAACCAGACAAGAGGGAATGTGTGGGATCCTGACACATTACTATGGCAGCAATGCTCATGTGGAAAGTTTCTTTACGGAACTCAGCGAAGAATGGCTTTCAAGGAAGGAACTCCGGAGTTGTAGAACTGAGCTAGAGAGTTTAAACAATATAATACCATTGGTGATGGAAAGAGGACCCAATTATGCATCGATGAGGATATCAAACGAAGACAAGATGCTTTGGTTCTCTTCGGTCTTGTCATTGCGAGAACCATTGACCAAACAAAGTATAATTGTTGAAGATAGATTTGTCCTTCAATATAACGGTGAATGCTATAACTCTTCAATTCTGCAAAATGATACCCAATGGATCGTTGACCAACTTCGCGAGCATTTGGACGTTTTACATGTCATCAAATCCCTCGAGGGTGAATTCGCGTATACAATTTATGATAGACTTACGCAAGAAGTGTTTTTTGGTAGAGACCCCATAGGCAAGAGAAGCTTGAGTTTCCGTCTGGGCACAGATAATCAAGAACTCACCGTTTGCAGCGTCACTGGGAAAATCGATAATTTCCAGAATTGCCAGGCCGGTGTGGTCTACGTTTATGATATATCGAAAAGCAAACTCAGTGCCGATATGAAGATTAGACCCGAAAACTTCGTAGTAACGGACGCGGAGGACTCTGAGCTTGTTGACTTGGCTACTAACATCGAAAAGCTGTATTTCAACCTCAATAATGCCGTGAAATGCAGGCTGGAGACCATTCACCCACTTCATGTAGAAAATAGCCCCATCGCCATATTGTTTTCCGGCGGACTGGACTGTTCTGTCATCGCTGCATTAGTGTGTCACCAGATCAAAAACTTGGGCATGAACACGGCAGTTGAGCTTTTGAATGTTGGTTTTGAAAATCAAAGGACACACATGTTGCCAAGTGACGTGCCAGACCGCATTCTCGGGCGACAGTCCTTCAAGGCATTGCAAAAACTGTTCCCCGATATAGAATTGCGATTTGTCGAGGTGGATGTCACTTATAAGGAGTACTTGGAATACAGACCCAAAATATTGGACCTCATTTACCCCAAACAAACGGAAATGGACTTGTCAATCGCAGCAGCCTTTTATTTTGCCGCAAAGGGCAGCGGATTTTTATCAAAAGAACAATTTGGGTCTCGAGTTTCATATGATAGACACGGAATTGTGCTTTTTAGCGGCCTAGGCGCCGATGAGTTGTATGGCGGATATCATAAACTGGCAAATAAGTCGAAAACTGAGCTTGTTGAAGAGCTCGAACGGCAGATCAATAATATCCACGACCGGAATTTGAGCCGCGATGATAAAGTGTTGGCATCGAATGGCGTGGAAGTGAGATACCCCTTTCTTGATGAAAGCGTAATCGAGTTTTCCACGAAATTGCCTCTTAACTACAAGATAAACAAAATGATCTTGAGAAAACTCGCAGAGGAGAAATTGCAGCTGGGAGACATTTCCGCAGAGCCCAAACGTGCCATTCAATTCGGTGCCAAAAGTGCCAAAATGACAAAAAATGGTAATAAGCACGGAACGGATTTGGTCCAGGACAGCTGATTAACTTTAAGTGCCACTAAATAGCCGTCATCTTGTGTCTTTTTTTGAGTCATTTGTTCATGAAGACAATATATTTCGCAGCTTGCTCGAAGTTGAAGGCGAGCAAAAGAGCAAATCCGTTGAACATGCACGCTTTATTGAGATCCTTGAGTATGTTTTCGGAACTTTCGACGTCGACTACACAAATCAACACATTGTTCTTGAGCTTGACCAGTGGTTGAATCTTTTTTGAAATATACTCAGGATGCAGTTTGTGGTACTTCAGGGATAGAAATACTATATTGCGACCCTGTACGCAATAATCGTAATATATTTTGTTTCCCCCCGATGGTGACACATAGCGCCAGCTCGTATTGGTCAGACTACTCAGAAGCGGATTTCCGCGTTGTGATACACTGACAAGCACATTTTTTTCCTTGCCAGAAGCTCCAGATGTGGGGTTTGGTGATACTTTTGACCATTTGCGTTTACGCTCTTCGACCTGAGAAACTTGGTGTGCAGCTTCTTCTTCATTCTTGCGCTGGTTGAACGCATTGACAACCGGCGTATCCCGGTTTGCAACTGGCACGGGTCTTGAAGGAGACTTAACTGGTCTGGGTTCGATGGGAGCCTTAGAAGTAGCAGGATTGGCGGAATTTCCATCGTTGGTATCATGGGCATTACGAAGTTTTTGGACACCCGCGAGAATGCTTTTGAAAGAAGCTGAATTAGTGTTCATACCGAGTTAGAGCGGCTTACAAGTCCGCATCAAGAGATCGCAATGGATTGATGTGTGTGCGTGTGCGGTAAGGTATCGATGAGATCTACTTGTCTGTATTGTTGTTATATTGATGACACACACGTATAAAGCGATGCTAATTGAACCTTTTGAAGAAGTGAATTCTGTGCGTCGCGGGGACTTTAACCAGCTTGAAGAGCGGTGTTTATCGATACCAAATGGTATTGGAAAGTGGTGCGAGGATTTTTCATCTTTTCTTCTCATCCTCACAATGAGTAAATATTTGAAGAAAAATAAGCAGGGAAAAATCGATTAGGCAGCAGAGATCGAGAAACTAGCATAAAAATCGAGTCCTTTTTGAACACTGATATTTTTCAAACTGGTCTGGATCCTAGCCGTCTACCCAAGATTCATCAAAATATTAAAAATGGCAGTTTTCGAAAACAAAGAAAACATCGTGAAGACACTAGCTTCCCAGTAACCAGAAAACGCCCAATTTAACAAGCTTTGCTAGTACTTCAAGGTCCTAGTCCCTGCTTACTTTGATTAAAACGTTGTGACTATTTGTTCCAAGCACGTGATCCTCTTTGCTCATTTACTATAAATTAAACAAACATATATGTAGTTCAATAGATTCTCAAGCTTGAGACGTTTAAACCATCAAAAACTAACACAATTCTACCGCTATGTCTGCTCAAAAAAGTATGAATTGAATTCACAGATAATTCTCCCAACTTCGCTCATCTTTACTAACCAATTTTCAAAGTTGATCTCACCAAATTGAACCCGGAACAGTTGACCATGGTCAAACAGCAGTTTGATCAGGAATTGCAGCATTTTTCGCAGTCCCTTCAAGCGCTTAACGTGGCGAGAACCAAATTCAGAGAGTGCAAAGACGACATTGAGTCTACTCAGAAACTGGAAAACGGCAAACAAGAGCTTTTGGTCCCACTATCTGGTTCCTTGTATGTCAAGGGCTACGTCAAAGATTCACAAAAGTTTACAGTTGACGTCGGGACCGGGTACTACGTCGAGAAGACAGCTTCGGAAGCTTTTGAATTTTACGATAAGAAGATTGCCAAGCTCAACCAGGAGTCGGTCCAGATCCAAAACATCATCAAAGAGAAAAGTCAGTCATCTATGGCTATTGAAGGCCACATCCGCCAGGCAGCGATCGCGCTACACGAACAGCAAAAAACCGCTTCTTCTTCGTGAATTTGAAAAGAAGGGACCAGAATAGGTGAAGATGTTGAAATGTGTGAGCAGAGGAGGATCGATAGGCATTCTAATGTGCAATTATTGGCGTGGAATCATATCACTTTCTTTATCGTTTCGATTTCTCTCGCATGTGACACGTGATCGCTCGCAATTGAAAATTTTAGTCTAATTAGCACACAGGCGATGAGATGAGATGAGCTGCTGAAGCCGATGAGTTGAAAGATTTGAAGAAACCACATTTGAAGCTTAAAGCTTGTATCTCCAGTACCATGGCTCGCAAATCGAAGTCCAAAAGCTCAGGAAAAAGGGCACAGAATGCTTTAGAGATAGCTCAGCGTGAGTTGGATGGCTTCAGTGACCAGGAAACTGGAATTTCCCATAACCTACGTCGGAACGGGACTGTGGTAAACCCCCACAGAAAAGGCTCTGATGAAGATGACGATAGTGAAGACCAAAAGTTCGAGGACGAGGAAATCGATTCGGAAGAAGCTTTGGGCTCAGAGGACGAATTTGATGTTATGAACTCAAAATTCTCTCAGACCCTCAGGGACCGCAACAAAAGTGGTGAGAAAAACGCTTTGCAATCGGACGACGATGAGGATGAGGGTGGCTACACTTCAATAGATGAAGGAGAATTGTTGCCTTTGTCCGAAGTTTGGGACATGGACAACAAAACAGGCTCAGTCCCAGACTCTCTCGTACTAGATGAAGAAGAAGAGGAAGATGAAAAGGAAGACCAGTCCAGTGATGAAGAAAACAGCAGTAGTGGTGATGACGAAGATGAGGAAGAGTCTGAAGACCCGTTTGATGAGATATCTGAAGACGAAGGCGATGTGGAATTGTCCACAATCACAGCTCAACTGCGCAAAGATACCGAGAAGAACCAGTACCGTCGATTGGATAATGCAGCGATTGGTGAAGAAAACGAATTCGCTTTGCCATCGCTATCTAAAGATCACAGAAAGCTGAATCTAGCAGATCTGGTCGGTGCTGTGGACGACAAAGAGGCGGTGGAGCATGCAGGCCTACTAAAAGGTAAAGCTGAAGCTCTCAATGTACCACTTCCGCAACGTATTCAGCAGAGACACGATCGTAAAGCCGCTTACGAAATCTCCAAAGATGAGGTAAACAAGTGGAGAGACGTCGTGCAGCAAAACAGACAAGCAGAACATCTGTCGTTCCCACTGAATCCCGAAACACAGCACAATACTGTAACGCTATTTCAACCTTCAGAAGGAGGTGCTGCAGGTACAGAACTCGAGCAGAAAGTAGGCATATTATTGGAAGACAGTCAACTTGCTGATCCGTTGAAGGAGTCTACCTTTGAAGAGATTGCCACTGCTAAAATGTCGCCAGAAGAAATGCAAAAGAGAACTGCTGAGGTCAGACTAATGCGAGAGCTCATGTTTCGCGAAGAAAGAAAGGCGAAGAGAATCAAAAAGATCAAGTCCAAGGCTTATCGTAGGATCAAAAAGAAGGAGCTTTTGAAGAACAAGGAGTTAATTGAAGAGTCAGAAGAGGAAAGCGAAACGGAGCGAGATGCTGCAAGAGCTCGTGAAAGAATGTCCTTGAAACACAAGACTTCTTCTAAGTGGGCTAAGGACATGGTAAAACATGGCATGACGAAGGATAAGGAGACCAGGGCAGAGATGGAGGAAATGCTCAGACAGGGTGAGCGTCTACGTGCCAAAGTGGTTGGCCACGAGTCCGGCAGTGAGAGTGATAATGGGGTTAGTGATATTGAAAACTCAGAAGACGACAGAAACTCATCAAAGAACTCAGAGCTTCGCCAAAACCTCGGTAAGACAGGTGTCATGAACATGGCTTTTATGAAAAATGCGGAAGCCAGACGTGCGGAAGCCAACAGAGAATCAATTGCTGAACTGAGAGAAATGGAAGCAGGCCTGGATGAAACGTATTTACAGCGCGGCAATCACAATGGAGTAAAGGCAACTATAAATGCGGGACGTAGGGTTTACGCACCGGGGACCGAAGAATCCGCATTGGAAGCTGAAGAGGCCGATAAGGCGGCCAAGCAAGAATTCGATAATGACAACTCTCGATCCCTCGTGAATCAAATGAAGAAAGGTTCGGACAAAGAGAAGAACAAGAAGCTCAACAAATCTTCCAAACCGGTACCGAAGGAAAGTAAAGAGCCTAAAGAGGTCAACCCTTGGTTAGACGGTGATAATGACAATGCCTCAGGGAAAAAATCCAATAAGATCAATGTGATAGACGAAAACAGCTCAAAACTCGCCAAGAGTGCTAATAAAATCGCGAAGAAACAGGCCAAACGGGATAATCAGGTCTCTGGGAAAAGCTCACGAAATGAAGAGCAACTTCTAGATGTCGATAGTACCAACAAAATGAATCTAGTTGACCCGTATGACCAAGGGGAGGAGGACATTGATGGCTTCATGTTCAAGCAGCAAGATGTCATTGCTGAAGCATTTGCTGGGGACGATGTCGTGGACAAGTTTCAGCAAGAGAAGAAAAGAGTCGCTATTGATGAAGATGACAAGGTTGAGGATGTCACCCTACCTGGTTGGGGAGATTGGGCAGGTGCGGGAGCCGCTCCTTCAAAGAAACGCAAGTACAAGACGACGAAGGGGACTGTGGAAAAAGATAAGCGTAAGGACAAAAATCTAAAGGATGTGATAATCAACGAGAAAGTGAACAAGAAAAATATGAAATATCAATCTTCGGCTGTTCCATTTCCATTTGAGAGTCGGGAACAATATGAGAGATCGTTACGAATGCCCTTGGGTCAAGAATGGACTTCGCGGACTTCTCACCAACGCATGATCAAGCCTAGAATCATGACTAAACGCGGTACGGTAATTGATCCATTGAAGGCGCCATTCAAATGATTCAGATTCAAGAAACTTGTGTTTAAAGACCTCATCTTTAGTTGCATGTGTAAAAAAAAAAGATACTTGTTACTCACTATCTAAATGTGTTTTGCCTTCATTTTATGTTGCTGAAGCTTACTGCTATAGAGCCTCTAACCTATCATTGATTTCTTGTGCTGACAGCTTGCGGAATCGTGGACCCTTTACGGACTCGTCACCTGTGAAGCCTAGCAAATGCTGATTCTCCTCTCCCACGACTGCGATCTCGATGGAATCACCATTGAATTCACCTTCTACGGATTCTTTGAGGGTTAAAAGTGCTATATGGATTGCATCTTCAAGCTCTAGTTCGTCATTCCATCTTTTTTCCAAAAACGTCTTTGCAGCGGTAGAGCCTTTACCGATCGCTGTGGCTTTCCAAGGAAAATAAGACCCTGAGGGATCTACCTGATATAGCGTGTATCCGTTATGTTCGTCGTGGCCTGCAACCAGGAGCGATACACCGAACGGTCTAACACCCCCAGACTGGGTGGCCTCCTGCATGATCTTGGCCACTTCTGCCACCAAAATTTTAGTTGGGGGATACTCGTTGTAAATACGGTGATAATGAGTATGTGCTACTTTTCTTGACTTGTCAATGAGTACTCTGAAATCTGGGCCCATACCGGAATACGCAGCTCCAATATCGGGTGTGATGTCTGCTATTTTAGATAAAGAATCTGACAATGCAAGTGAAGAGGTTGCCTTTTTTTCCGTTGCAATGATCACACCGTTTGTGGCCCTTATTCCTAGAGAAGTAACACCTTGCTTTACTGCTGTTAAAGCATAGTCTATTTGACCAAGTTTGCCGCTAAAAACATCACAAAAGTCAGTAAACGAGAGAACAGGAGGGGAAATAGATCACTGCAGTATACAGAACGCTCGTGAAGAGTCAGAAATCATCGAATAAGCCCTGTACACTGGCTTCAAATACCGTGCCATCTAACTTGACTCAAATATAAACATACCTTGGCGAAAAAGTGGTTAGCGAAAAGGAGTATCTGTCAGCCATTGTTCAACTAATGTTTGCGAGCGTGTCAAGCAACAATTCGAGTCAATTGAGATCGCTTCTTGCCTAGCTGAGTAGTCGGAAAGTGTTGAAAGGGTTCGCCACCGAGTTAAGATTTGGAGATATTGAAAAAGTGGTTATTCGTCTGTGGTGATCAGAGTTCGAAGCTACAAACTCGAACTGAGCGCTGGTTGAAATGGTTAAAAGTTGATCTACTGATCAGCTGGATGGGATGTGGAGTGAACTGCGAGTATGGTAGAGTTTTTTGCGTTCTTTTGAAAGTTTTTTGGTGGAATTTGGACTTATTTTGAGATAGTTACGCTCAAAATTGAAAATTGTGAGAAATCATGGGATCTATCCACATTGAATGGTGAGATGGACTTCAAAACACTACTGGCAGTATCTTTCAAGATTATATTTGCCTCTATTATTTTCCTTTTGAACTTCTTTCACGCCACTGGGCACGCTCGAGGTCCGTCAAAATTCGCGGACTCGGACGCTGGACGTGCATGAAATTGCATTCATCGCCTCTTTCACACGACTGCATGTCGTGCTTTCGACAAACGGCTTCGCGGAAGTCGGTGACATGTGAATACTCGCAGTACAATGGCCGCTCGTTGTACCATCGTGTGTTGAAACTATCCTTCGCCGCTTGTGCGTCCTTCGGCAGCGCAAACTTCAAGTATACGTTCCCGTTCAAATGATCGTTCTTATTCTCGCAAACCACCATGGCTTGCAACTCACCAAACCGTGCTGCCTCCATGTACACGTCTTCGAAAAAGGCGTCGAAATCGGTTTGCAGCGTTTGCGAATCGTCCGAGCTCGGTTTCCAATACATATTCGGTACCAAAAGAGTTGGAGAGATTGATGGACGGATATGTTTCTTGGAGCATCGATCACCATGTCTGCAGGCTCCGATCTTATAGTAGAAATGACTGGTGCAAGAAAGTTAGTAAAAGCGGACCGAAAATACATAAGAAAACGCTCGGATTTCAATGCGAATTACATACCATTTATCCCTGTCTTCGTAGTTTGACATGATGCACAGAGTTTTAGGCCTTAAGTCGAGGCTTTTGACTGTTTTCGAAAGGTTTCGGTTCAGTATTTCTGCTAGCTCATCGCATCGATTAATTAATCTCTGTCTCTGCTCTACCTTCAAATGTTAATTTCGACGGCTAAAACACCGACAAAACGAAAGATGGGAGTATGTGGCTGAATAGCAGGCTCTGTGGCTATAACTGTTGAAAATAAATATTAACAACCTGTTTAGAACGATGGCAGCTCCATTTCGAGGGTAAAAACGCTACTAACGGCCACCAAACGGCGTAGTAGCGATTCTCAAAACTCGGAATCTCGAAATTTTGATTCTGTATCTAGATGGTCAGTATGTAGGCTAAGTAATACACCGTTGCGAGTCCCGGTGGTCAGCGATTACCGAGGTAATCTTTTCAATAAGGAATCGGTTCTAGAATGGCTGCTGACACCACATAAGGAGGACTACTCAGATGATCAAGTCCGCTTGTTTGGTCACATAAAGACCTTGAAAGACGTAATAGAGCTGCACAACATTGTGGAGGTTAAAGTGCAAGACGGAGGATCTGTGTTGAAGTGCGATGTGGGAGACGAAATATGGGGCAGAAGTTCTGGCAACTTTTCATATTTGGCCAGATGCGGTCACGTATTGCCTCGACGAACACTTCGTGGAGATTTATGTCCTGTTTGCAGCATTCAATACAAACAGAAAGACGTTATAACGCTTAATCCCAGTTCAGGTGAGTTGGTAGACCTTGAAGCTCGGATGGCTCAACTTAAGAGCGAAGGTCTCACACACAGCGGAAAAGCTGCTAAAACGAAGAAACGGAAGGCCAAGCCAACTGATGCCGCTGTTAAAGCTCCCAAGCGCCAAAGGTGTTGAAGCGAGAGTCATGGAAACTTCTAACAGCACCATTCATTTCCAAATTTCGTTATTTTGAAATATCATATATATAGATACACACGATGACTGGTACTAAGACCCACTATATACAAAACCAAAAAGGGAGCACAGATCATGTCTTTCCATTTCTTGCAGAGCTCAACAGCAACATCCTCCATTCACTGTGCATTTTCTGCCTCTTTTTCAGCAGCTTTCTGCGTAACTTGTTGTTCATACTTGGTACCCGTCGTGTACATGGTATAAACTAGTCCCCCAGCCATGTAAAGGGTACCCCCAACAAGCGACAAAACCGTCAAACGGTGTGCTGCATCTGTGACTTTGGTGTACCAGGCGTATTTTGACATAACTCCTTGTATAGAAGATGCTTTGATGCGTTTTGTAGTTGACGTTTTTCAAAACGATGAGTTTAAGATACTAGAATAATTTGTTATATTTAATTTCTCGATGAGTAGTAGGTAGGGTGTTTTGAACAGTGTACCAATAATATGAAATACGCCTTTGCACTGGGATGAGTAGCAACCATTTAAACTACATTCAAATACATGAGAGCTATATAAACCACACTTTGGTTTGTTTCATCACGACAAATCGCTATCATCCCGACTTGATCACTAGTTTTCGTAAATGCATTCAGTTCATAAAATATGGGATGAGTAGTGTGTCAGCACTGAGCGCTGAAAACACTATTCCCCAGTGGCAAAGGCTACAGAGTCGTCGAGGAAGCCTAATAAACCGAGGATTCTCGTTTCACCATCGGCACCCCTCAGTGATGGAAAACATACTGGTAGCTGTTGGCAAATACATTACTGATCTTCTTTGGAACTCTTTTGTACAGAGGATCCTGGTAGTATCCGAAGAACCAACGGGTATTTTCTTGCACTAGATCAACCAGTTTCTCTCTTGGGGTAGTGGGCGCAGTTTTGATTCCAAACGACTTCGCGTAGTTTCTCAAGTCGTCAGTAGTCCAAGAGGCAAATAAGGTAGTCCACTCGTCAACTTTTTCGCTGGCAACTTCGTGAGCATCACTGCCCTTTTGCTGAGCGGCCTGAGCAGCGTCTGCAGTCTTTTGTTGCGCATAGTCCAAAGCATCGGATCCTTTGTCTTTGAGGTACTCGGCGGCGTCGTCACCTTTGACCTTGGCGTAATCCGTTGCGCTAGAAGCCTTTTCCTTGGCATACGAAGCGGCTTCAGAAGCCTTCTCTTTCGCATATGAGTTAGCATATGAACCCGCATCCGCAGCCTTGTCCTTGGCGTAGGACGATGCATCAGCGCCCTTGTCTTTGGCATAAGTTGCAGCTTCGGTTCCAGCTTCTGCTGCGTAGTCGGTAGCAGCACGGGCAGCTTCTGCCCCTTTAGCTTGAGCGTAATCAGAGGCAGCGGTACCCTTCTTCTGGGCATACAACCAAGCGTTTTCACCTTGATTCTGACCCTGCACTAGTAAATCGTTGACTTTGCCACTGGCAGCTTTGTAAATACCACTGGAAGTTATGTCGTCGTTTCTGTCTTTGACCCATTCCTTAAGGTTCTCGTAAGACCAGCCATCAAAGTACTCCGCTACCGCGGGGGAGGTGGTCAAATTTTTCAGAGGACTATTGCGGTACTCCTTGACTAAATCCAAAAGTTCGGAACGGGTACTAAACCACGAGTAAGATACTCCACGCGCATCCAAAAACGCCCGCAACCGTTTCTTGGGCCAGGATTCTACCCCTAACAAAAATGTATGGTTCACAATGTTGTCACTATGAGAGAAGTAGTTCTTGAAGTCTTGCCATTTGTTTGCGGTTTGACTCCAGACTGAGGCCACGGCCTCTTCCGATTTAGCATAGAATGGAGAAGCCTTGTTTTTGGCCGCTTCTAAATACCAACTGGCATCATCCTGCAAGTACTTTTTGTTCTTCTGGGCGACGTTCAACAAATACTGGCGATCATTCTCGGCATTTTCCTCGATCTTGATCTTGTGGCTTTGCAACCAGTCCTGAATTTCGCGCGTGGACCATGTGTTGAAGACCTGATCCTTCACTTTGCCGGCCTTGTCTACAACTTGCTGGTTAGCGAGATCGAGTTGTTCCAAAAGACTGAGACGTTCGTCGTTGGCGTAGCGGGACGCCGAGTGAATGTTCTCACGCACCTTGGCCAAAAGATCGTCCTTCTTGGCCTTGGCCTTATCGTAGGGCACGTGATACTCGTCTAGCCAAGACTTGAGATCGTAGTCGTCCCAGTTGGTAAAATACTGTTGCGAGGGATACAAACCGGACAACTCATACTTGGAATTGATTTGTTCAAAGTTTTCTTTGGCCTTACTCACCAATGCGTCGCGAGACAGATCGGAGTTGTACTTGATCTTGTTCTTGGACAGTAACTTACGCAAGTCCTTGGCGGACCACGTGTCGAAAAACCATTCTGAGATCGGGTCCTTATTTTGCGCGAAATCGGCAACGCGTGTGCGTGACGACCAAAAGTTCCACCATGGGGTAGGTTTAGATTGCTTTTGGTAGAGCGCCTCTGCGTGTTTACGCAGCACATCTGCGTTTTCCTTGCCGGCTTTTTGAAGCGTCTGTTTCTGGTCTTGCAAATATCCTTGGAGATCATTGCTGGTCCACTGGTCGTACAGTCCAGCAAGATCAGCCACGGCCACTGAAACCAGCAATAATGCGGCTGATGTGGTGGGCACACTTACTATTCTCATTTTGTGTGGTGTATGGGTGTACAAATGCTAATCACGTTGTTTGAAAATGTCTGGGTTTTTTGAAAAGTCACGTGATCTCTAGTATTATAATTCAGCACAAAAGGTTTTTGAACACTTGGTCTTGATTTCAGTCCTTATACTCTGTGATGCTAATAACGCCGGTTGCGAAATAGATATACTCCCACTTATGTTGAAACTCCCTCAAGTTTTGTTCTGACACTTTCATCCAACACCACCCTTTGTCTCAAATCCTCTCCACCGACCCTTTTATACCCCAAAAAAATTTAAGGAACTTCTAGCCCCTTTTTGCTACTCCGCACGCCCCTTATTTCCGATCTCTCATTACCGCCACAATAAGCGGTGTGATCTGAAACAGGTACCTGAGAGAGACATAAACCCTTTTGAAGTCTTGCTATGGGGTGGTAAGAAGAAGTCCAAGTGAGTAGCGGTTAATGGCAATTTTTTGAAAGATCGGGTGTGAGTACTGGATGAGTACGAGTACGAGTACATGTGTAGATGAGAATGTTGCTTGAAGGTCGGTCACGTGATGTGGATGGTTTTGGAAGCATAGCATTTGAACAAGCCTCTGTATTTCTAGTGTTATGAGCAGACATCGTTCCGAAACTGTATGGCTACCGATTCCCATCACTGCTTTGATGAGTTAAATGCTTAATATCCATAAATGTGTCATTCTCTCTTTTGGTCACGTGATGCATGAAATTCTCTACTATACAAGCTGTTTTGCACATCCATACCAACAGGTAAATGACCCTAGGATATTGTAGACTCGCACCATTGTTTGACTTTCCGGTATGAAGAAGATCGTTGTTTTCTGATTGAATGTAAATCTAGCGAACGTCACATTCGCGCACGTGCCGTCAGTATGAATTGGCAAATATGTCAATTACGACTTGACCACAGACTCCAGCGGCATCGAGGTATAGCGGTCCCAGGTCTCTTATTTTTTGTCAGCAATCATTATTAAATATTTGAGTGCGCAGTTGAATAATCAACAATTCTCAATTGTGAAAAACGGTAACGAAAAGTAGAGCTGAGAAATGGAGCACTAATGATCTAGAGATGGGTTTCCACGTTGTTGAAAAGTTCAGCGCTACTCTCCGGCGCTTTCAGCTCGCTTTGATCATCGTTGACAAGTTTGTCGTGCAAAAGCACCACAAACACCGGATCCCAATTAGGGATATGAAAATACGTTTCTCCAGTCAAACGGTCATGAAAGCTATGCCGTCCTTTTTGCTATTCCCATAGCCTTTTTTAGCTGCAACAACAGCATTTCGAGATTCTAAAATAATGTTTATTTCGTGACGCTGTTATTGGGTCACGTGATCCATGGACTCTAGTACCTGCAAATGTACATTTATAAACAGATAGATATTACGGACACTCCAACATCACCCAGTTCCCTTCTGAAGGTATACCTAATGAGAACAACGCAAACCCCACTTGCCTGTATATTCGTAGGTGCTTTTTTTGTAATGACAGGTCAAGAATCTCAAAAAAGCAAGTGGTCACGTGCACCAGACCAATTTTGTTCCTAACACGATGAGATACCTTTCAAGACTCCTGTCGTTATAACCCCCTAAGTTCGATAACAGCTTCAGCTCATTCAAAGCCAATCTTTTCCCCTCGCCTCTGTGCTAAATCCCGTTCTCACCTTCAGTCCTGGTCTCGAGCCAGAGAAACCCTTATTTATCACTTTTTCCCAGTCCGTCACAGGCACAACTCGGACTACAAGTCCATCGTGCATACGCCATCGCTTCGACAGCTTCGATAACACACACGCTCATATTGAGTCATTAAGATGCGTATATGTCACCAATCGTCCCAGGTATGAGCCAAATGCTTCATGTTTACGAAGCCCTGTAACGCCTCAGTCAAGACTCGTTTCTTCAGTAAATCAACCAGCTAGTATCATTTGAAAAAACTGTAGCTTGTAAATCGCTTTGGACATTTTAGAGGTTAACGCAAAACACGCTCACACATCCAATTGCCACTGGTATCCTGCTCTACAATTCATGATTAATCGTAAACTTTTGTGCCAACATTCTGGCATTCGATGACTAGCAGGTGTTCATTATAAGACGAGGGCTTCAGCTTGACTAAGTTAAACTTGAGCAACATGCAGAAGTCGAAAACCAAATTTACCGGACGATTGGATTCAATTGGAAAACCAATATCACACAACACTGCATACCACTATGGGTCAGCGGAAGGTGGTCCATGAGCTATATCACTTTGTACTAATGTGTCACTAAGATAATGGTTGAATTCAAGTTCACGCCGCTCGAGCGATGAAGTCAGACGATGTCATCATACGGTAGAAATATCTTATTTAGCACAGTAACGTACTGTACTCGTTGAATTGGCCTCCGCATCTTTTTCTTGGCAAATGATACCTGAATTATTAAGTAGTTGATATTTTAGCTCTAAGTTTCAAAAACCTCACTAGAGATGGCCCTAATGGCACAGATTAATTCAATCACCAAGCCTAAGCTTTCAAGGCAGTTCGTCGTAGCGTGAATGTTGCCATAGATTGAAGATAGTTAATCAGGTATTTGATGAGTACACTTGTGAGTACTTAGTCACTACTCACGCAAATGTTGATATTAATGCCCATCTACAATACTCAGTGATGATGTCAAAGAACACCAACAACAATTCTCTATTTTAGCCGAGCTCGAGCTCTCAATCCTGCTTCCATGACTGATCGAACATTTAAGCAGAATTCTCCATCTTTCACGTTACGCAGCGAGTCCCCTATGGCCCGGGACTCGTTGGATTTGGGACAAACCGGTAACGCTTTAACTTCAGTTGTTCCGGAACCGATCTACGTATCACGAGAACAGTCCAGCGGGATACCGACAAAAACTGGATTCAGTGCATTGCAATACACGCTGACAAGTCTGAATGTATTTCAGCAACTTCCCAGAAACTCTGCTCATGGTGTAGATGATTTAACACGTATGAAAATGGCTTTGATGAGTGGGATTCCGAGTGAGGTCAACTGGGCGTTGAGGAAATACCTTTCATACAGCAATAAAGCTCCATACATGATCAGTTTGAAGTCAAATAGATACCTGCTTCCTCTTTTCACGAAAATTTTGGTGAGAACAAGACCGTTACTCAAAAAACTAGATATGCCTTTAAATCCAGAAACCGACGTTCCTGTTTTCCAGCAATGCCTCAATTCCGTCCTCATTCTTAGAAATCTTGCTCAAGATGCTGAGTCTACGCAGGTTTTGGCACTGGATTCTGTTGTGAAAGATTTCATCCTAGCCGTTTTACAAATGGCTAACGCGATAAAGGAAAATGATTTTTTGGTGTACGCGCATAATTCACAGTTCTTCAACGAACTTACCCATTACGTGATTGATCTCATGGAAGCAATATCCTCTTATATTGCCCCCGCCAGAAAAGACGATCCATTTTTTCAAAACATGGTTTCCACTTTAACCGATACGAAGGACCGCTACATGGTCATCTCGATCCTACGGTCTGTATCGAGGCTTTTAGTCAGGTCCAAAGCTGATGAGGAAAGTGCGGCTGATAATCTTCACGATAATATTCTCGACCAGATCGTTTCGTACCTCGTGGTGGCCAACGACAGTGAACTGGTCATGGCGTCACTGGATTTCTTATACCAATACGTGCTTCCAGGAAACGAAAGAATTACAACTCTGCTACAAAGTGAACACAGATTTGCTATCCTATCGGCTGTATTACCAAAGCTGCTAACATATGGGGTGCCGCTACCAGATTATGCACAGTATAATAAGATTGAAGTGAGGCTAAAGCCACGGGTAAGGCCTCCAGCTCCGACCGAGCCTCCCAAACTAGAAAAAAGATTGTTTTATGAAATTCTCGAGCTTAATGAACCTATGAGGTCAACAGCATGGTTGAGATGTTGTTTCGAGCCAGTCCAGGAGTCGGAGGTGACTCAAATTAGCTTATGGAGGGGCTATGAATCAGAATTCTCGCAAGCGGTAAGAGATTCGGGAAGGAAGCTTTTACCAGCTGTCGAGTTCATCAAGAATGTGTCGAACACCTTCGAACACGCATCTGCAATGGTTATTACAGATGAGACTACAGGAAAAAAGAGATTTGTGATCAAGGGTATTCAACCGAGGCCATTCGCCGTATCTATCGCTGCTGGCGATGCTGCTGCCAACTCATCAGGCAACCGCATAGCTTTGCCGATAAGAGACGAAAATGGAATAATAAGAGAAGCATCTCAGACCGCTTTGCCGATCGTGAAATTTCCTTCTAATCTATCAGACGTTGCAAAGGCAAGCACGACTTTTCTTTGCTTGATTTCCAACGACAATAAGGGTGTCGGCTTCTCTTTCTGTAAAACAGTTAAGCCCATTATAATGCATCTATTGGCGGATGTGCCACCGCTCAACTCGGTTTTGGCGGAGTACATGGACAATATTCCTACTGTTTAAGTTTCGTTACATCGATCGGGCTCAGTAAATAAGGCTGCCTCGCCAACGCAGATGCAATCAGATCATTAACTCATAAATTAGAGATAAATGCTTGGTATGTAGTAAAAGGATGTATCATTATTGTGGGTTACCCACACTTGTAAAGTCGTCAGTGAACACATGCAGAGAAATCGAGGGCGAGAGTTCGGATCTAGACACCGTCTCGGAGCGTTCGGGCGCCATTGAAGACCGGTTTATTCGTTCAAACAATAAAGTTTCCTCAGAACGGCTTGAAAACTATGTGTTCTCTCAGCATCCTCTTGATTGGACTCTTTGATGTAGAAGGTTTCGATATCTTTGATGAGCCTAGATAGTTGTTCTGGCTTAAAGTGAAATTTCATGTCGTTCGCCAGGTACAAGCACCTAGTATTGGGATTGAGGTAGATGGTCTCAACAATGTTGTTGAAAAGGGCATCGATACTGGGACGATGTACTCTAGAATAGAAGCGAATAAGTTTAGAAATGTCGTCCTCGGAAATTTCAGGGAGCTTTAGAAATGTCCTGAACCTGAAAAAATTGGTGAGCTTCTGCATGGCGATTTTCCTGTAGCAGTCTTCCTCCAAATTAATAAACTGAATTGAGTCATGTAGATTGTTGAGCATCTGTTCACTGATTTCTAGGTTTACTGCCTGTTGCGTTGTCATATCCATGATTCTATTCTGGTCACACATCAGCTCCTGATAGAGAGCTACCATTCCTGAGAAACTTTTTTGCGTCGAAAGCACGTTGGCTAATTGCAAAGTATTTTCGACTCTGTCTAGATGAACCACAGGCGTTGTGAAACTCTTGAGGAAAAGTGCAAAAGAAAGCAGATCGTTTGACTTGTGGTCACTTTTAGCGCCCTTAGACCTGAGCGTTTTGATAGCTTCATCCACTTTTTTGTCGTTTAGCAAAAACTCTGCTTGTATATCAAACTTTTCAGACCCAAGACGACTTTGAAGTTTATTCCAAAGCCTACCGTATTGCGAGAAGTCACCCGAACGTATGCACGACTTTAACAACAACCCAATGTTCAAAACAGGACATGTTTCATTGAGCCTTGTGATGTCATGATACCGCTTGTTCCTGAACAGCTCCTCGTAAACGTATCCTATAGTACTTCTGTGTTCCGCCTGTTCTGCAATCCCCTGAAAATCTTCAGGGAAGTTTACAGTGTTAATGAACGTTTGAATATCACTCACGTTTCTTGCAAGACGGAGGTAAGAGTCATCCTTTAGGTATGGCAAAATTTTGCTTTTGAACAAAGGATGTGCTAAGACCTTATTTTCGAGCTCTCTGCCCATAGTCTTCACCACCAAAGAATTGGCAATGTAGCCCATTTCCTTTTCGTCCGGGCAAAGGTCCAAACATGTGGTGATAGTATCCGCATCGTTAACATTACGAATTACCAGTTGTTTGTAAGTGTCATAGTCAAAGCTAAATCCCTCTGTGCGCAATCGTTCGTAAGCTTTCCGCCCTGTCGCAAGAGAATTTCTTATCATTGAACCTAAGCATAGCGGATACGACTTGTCCCAGTCACCTGGATGAGCAAAGTAGTTCACTACCTCGTCTGGCATGCTAATCATTTTCGCGGCCTGTATCGATGTGCCCATTATATCGTTGGGGTCCAGAGAAAGTCGCTGATAGTTAAGCATCAGTTTTTCAAATCTGGTCGTCAAGCGGTCTTTGAACTGAAGCATGAATTCATTTTCCATTACGGCGTAATACCCCTCAGGATCGTACAACTTGCATATCATGATTCCATGTAGTTTGATGTTATAGCTGTACTTTTCGATCGTTTGAGGGGCTCCCCACATGCTTTGAAAGCATGCAATCAAGCCACTATAGTTAGTTTGACTGTCCGATACATTAAATCTTTCACAGCAGTCCAAAAAGAATCTCGAATCCGCAACTTTACTCAAAATAACCTGAGACTGGTACGCATCGATCAACCCATTCAAAAAGTTGAATTTGTCTTTGCTCTTATTCAAAAGTTCACCGTGACAGTTGATAAATCTAATCAAGTAATCCTCAGGACACCGGATATCTTTGAAAAATTGAAATATGAAGGGGTATACCTCAGAATCAAACGTATATTCTTTGACAACGGATTCTTCAAGTATCTTCATCACAACCTCTGTATCCTTCAGTTGTAGAGCATAATCTAAAAAGGAACTCAAAGTCGTCTCAGCGCCAGATAAACTCAAAAGATGATCAGTGAAAGAGTGTGTTTTAACTGATTTGTCACGAACCATGGGAAAAGAGTAATCATAAATCTTCTTCGCAAGCTCCCAATCTCCCATGCTATTCGACAACAATGTCAGGTAAAAGCTGTGGGAGAACTCTGGCACCCAGCGAAGTTTCTTAAACTCATACCACAGAGTGTAAGCCTTTCTACAATCCAACTTACTGACTGATATCAAAAAGTGAGAGAGTATCAACGTCACGTTGGATGCAAGTCCAACCCTTTCTTTTGCGTCTGTTAAAACATTGTCGAGCAATTTGATCGCGAGAGGCATGTCGCCAGTCTCAACCAATGCTGTCAAAACAGCACTGTACACTTCATACTGATGCCGCTGTAGATGTGAAGCAGAAGCACACATGCTTCTGAAGTCCTCATATAGCGTCTTCACGGCGGCATTATCATTGATTCTCTTTGCGTAACCTAGAAGGGCCACGTAGTAGAAGGAATCCTTGTAATATGATTGAGAGTTTTGCAAAATATCTTTGACGTAGTCAAGTTTGACGTATCCGGGAAAGAGATTCATTGCCAAAAGAGAGCAGTCTAAAACCTCTTTGGAAAACTGATGCGAAATGTGAGTGGTCGAAGCCTGTAAAAGATCGACCGCGATCTTATAAAAATCCGGACCGTTCACATTACCCATTTCATATGCGGCGATAGAGCCTTTCAGCAGACTACCTATGACTTCATTGTAAATTTCCTCTGTAGGTTTCATTTTATTGTCAATGAGGCTTTGGTAGCAGTTCAACAGCTGAAACATACGATTGTCCACGTTGTCATTATCTAGATCTCTGTTGCAGACCGATTTTATCACCAAAGCATACAATTCCAATGGTGGAATGATGTTATTTCGTATAAGGGATTGAAAAGACGCATTTATGCTGTTATAATCCCGTTTCTCGTAAGATGTCTTGATATAATTGGTCTGGGTTTCTAGAAAAGTTTCTGGATTTAGAGACTCTTCGTTATCTGGCTCCCATGTTGGAATCGGCGTACCCTTGTGTTTATCAGTATTGTGTGATGCCTCGACTTGAAAGCTCTCGGCTGGTTCTTGTGGTGTGTCTGGGATTTTGGAATCTGACGGCACGGGAGTGGGTTCCGCAGCATCCTTCGGTATCGAGGCTAGAGTATCTGAAATTGTGCGACCTGGACGTTCCACAGAGCTGGTGGAAAAATAACTCTTAGAGAGTCTCTCGTTGATTTCTAGCTGTGTATTTCTCGTGTAGCGCGCGTAATTTTCGCTGTGCTGTCTTGAACGAAATCTGTCTAAAGACTGAGCAATGGGAACGGTAGCGGAAACGGCTGTCGATCCCAAACTTCTTCTGCGCGACCCACTGCTGTGTCCTGGTCGGGGCTCGGATATTCCCTCATCTGAACATCTGTGTGATTTCAAACAAGTTCCTTCACAGGCCTCGGAATCCAGTGCCAGCTCCACGTTGTTGTAGTTAACGTTGGCCACGACCACCGGGTTGGGAGTCACCACCACATTGTCTGAAGATGGAATGCAGCTGTCCTGGCTAACAAGTCCCTGATTTCGGCGCAAATACTGATATGAGCTTTCAAAAAAGGCCGTTGACTGCTTCTGCGCCGAAGAGTGATAGCTCTTGGAGTAGAACTTGCACTTGAATGACTTGAATACCATGCTTTTTTGTTTCTAAACCGTGACGCTTCTTCTAGCCATTCAAATCGGGATCAATCGACGGTCAAACGTCAGAAATGAAACCTTGGAAAAAACCTTACTCACACCGTATTCCTCAGAGGAATTTGATCAATAAGCGGCGAGTCGAAAGGGTAGAAAACCTGGCAATTTCGATACGTTTCTTGCAATGTTAGGGCAATGAGTTTAATTTGAAGATTCAATGAGTGATTCATCTTATCCGATTTTTCAATTTTCGAATTGGTCGCTATATACGAGATTCTTATTAAATAATGTATTTAGCATTTTATACGATATAGATGTTTCTGATCTTACTCGTTGCAGATCACGTGGACTCGTTTATAAGAGTTATGTAGGTAACAAGAATTCACCGTCATCAGTTTTCATAGGAGTTCCAGTGAACCAGTTTCGATTCCACTGATTTCCATTTGTGCGACATTCTATTTTCCTTTCATAGCTTCTTTTTCCGTGCAACGCAAAAACATCGATCACTAGCATGAAGCGAATTTAGAAGATACTTTTACTAGGTTCTTAGCGTCATTTAGCGAAGCTAATCTTGTGTGAGGTCCAATAGCACAAACTCGAAAATCTGAGCCCCTCTATGGGGTCACGGCATATTCTCTTCTGAATCTGTCGTCGACTTTGGTCAAATAGTAGACGCCAGATTGCAAATGATCGATAGAGCCCTTGGGTTCGAAATCCTTTTGTAGATGAGCTCCCTCTCTTAGGTGAATGGCCTCCTCGTAGCCCTCTGGAGTCTCGGTGATTCTTGAATTCAATTTCTTGTCGAGATTCAGGACATCGGTGATGTATTTGATGTCACCAACGACACGGCACGAGAAGATCGAGGAAGCTAGACCAGAACCGTACGAATAGAGACCAATACGTTTGTTTTGCAAAGCGTCAGAGCCAACGTAGAAAAGCAACGATCCGAGGGCCGCGTACACGGAGCCGGTGTACATGTTTCCGGTGTTGGTAGGTACGATCAAGGAAGGCGCAACCTTTTCCTTTTGCAGAGCCTTAGCGAGGCCCACAAACGTTTTTTCAACATTTTTGTCGGTCAAACTTGCAGTGTAATCTAGAGTAGCGAGAGAAGCATCCACCTCCGGGTAGAGCGAAGGGTTGGCTCTGAAGTCATTGTAGAGCAATCTGGCGTATGATTTGGCAACCAATTTGCACGTAGGAACGTGGAAAACGTTGTAGTCGAAGAAGCTTGCGGCACCCACGGCTTCTTGCCCCGCAGGTTGCTCGACGAGACCCCTGGCAATAGCTTTTTGCGAGTAAAACTTGTAACTTTTGTCAAGTGCACTGACGTAACATCTCAGAGAGAAATGGCCGTCAACGTAAGGGTATTCGCTGGTGAAGTCTGGCTTGTAAAAATCGTAAGCGTGCTCCATGTGAGTGCCTCTAGCAGAATCGAACACAATTGGAGCGTCTGGCCCAATCAGTAGGGCCACGGTACCGGCTCCACCAGTTGGTCTAGCGGCACCTTTGTCGTAGATGGCGATGTCACCGCACACAACAATCGCGTCACGGCCGTCCCAAGCGGATGATTCGATCCACGACAAACTGTTGAAAAGCGCGTTGGTACCACCGTAGCATGCATTGACCGTGTCGATACCTTCCAAGTCGGTATTTTCGCCGAAAAGCTGCATCAGCACGGACTTGACGGATTTGGACTTGTCGAGCAAAGTCTCGGTACCGACTTCAAGTCTGCCGATGGAATTGGTGTCCACGTTGTAGTTTTTCAACAGTTTTGACAGCACTGTCAAGCTCATGGAGTAAATATCTTCTCTGTCGTTTACGAACGACATGTTGGTCTGGCCCAGTCCAATCGTGTATTTACCCTGGGAGACACCGTCAAACTTCTCCAGGTCGTCTTGGTTTACACATTTCGAGGGAATGTACAGCTCGATACCCTTGATACCGATATTTTGAGGCCTTGGTGGCTGCTCCGTGGTCTTTTGCTTCTTTAGCTGGTTCTGCTCTGTCATTTTTCGAGTATTAGATTTCGTTTTTTCGCTCAATCGCCTTGAATTCAACAATTAGTGCCTGAGACAGTTCTTATAGCTTCTGAATAGTCTTGAGTTGACGATTTCTAGCGCGTTTCAAACAGAGTTCTCTTGGAAAATCTGTGTAAGATTCCTTGAAATTATATGCTTTTTCAGTAGCGCCATAAAACGTGTCACGTTGAACGACACCGTATAACGTCTAAACGACGGACGACACAAGCAGTTTGGGGAACGAAAATTCCAAGATATGTTTAGACACGGCAATATCGGCATTGTTCCATTGAATACAGAGAACGGTATTGGTTGGAACAATGCTATCCGCCGAACTTGGTATGCTTATAGTTTTGTTGAGATTATGGGAGATGAGAAGAGTTAGAAGACGTCGATCAGAAGAAACCTGGCACACATACGGATACACACTCAAAGATGTACCCAAGAACATTTGGTAACACCTCTTGTCGTCTCCCGTGTCTCTTGGAAACCTTGTTACGAAAGAACTAAAATGTCAAAATCAGATGTCTCTTTTTACGACTGTGACGCCAGGGCTTATGAACCGTTTATAAGTTTTCTTATACGGATTGTTCGCAACGGCCGATACAGCTCTTACCAGAAGAGTTTTTTGAATGTTCATGAACGAGCTGATGTTTTTTTGTCTGTCATCGTACAGGACGTGGTTGTCGTCACTGAGTGTCAAAAAGGTTTTAGGCGGACATGTCTATAGATTATTATTGTGCACTTATCCAAACAAAACATTAATTTTGGGAGCGAGCTGTGAATGTTTTTAAACAGTGCAAAATTCTAGCTGTAACCTGTATATATCTGCCTCAACGTTCAGGGTGGCTAGGCCATATACAACATGAACCAAAAACGTTTTGCGAAAGAGCACGCTGCTGTAAATCCTCTATATGTAGGTTTTATTCTTTTTCCTTCTCATAAATTGGTCTCTTGGCCCAGTTGGTTAAGGCACCGTGCTAATAACGCGGGGATCAGCGGTTCGATCCCGCTAGAGACCAAGTTAATCTTTTTTGGCGCAAGCTCAGGAAGTGTCTTTTCGTTGTTTAAGCCGTCGACATGCTCATTATTCAAAATATCTGTCGAACCAGGATGTAACCCTTCGTTGTTTGAGCCGTTAACGCTATCGTTATTCAAAATATCTGTTAAATTACCAAACTATGCATACAAAACGCATCGCACGTAGCCTTGCGTGATTTTTAAAAAATGTCCGGTAAATGCTCAAACTTCTTGTCCTTCCTCACCTGCCAATAGTCGCCATTGAACTGCCAGAAGTTCTTCTTAGTGATAGGGTGCTGGACCTGTTTGAACCAGTTGGGGACATGTTCTTTGTTTGCCTTCTCTAGTCTCTTTCTCGCTGCCCTTTGCTTCTGCTCGACACGATCTTTTTCCTTCGCAGCGTCGTCGTATCTTCCTTCTTCCATCGCTCTTTGATCAGGTCTCAAACGGGTATCTGTGGGAGGAATCCAGTTCAAAAGCTTAGGTTGTGGCGCATTCAAAGATGCTGCGTACTGTGTCAAGTTGAAAGGGAAATCAGGTCTGTCATGTACATGCCAGATCAAAAATTTATTACCGTCACGGTTTGGATCATTCTTGGAGCCCTTCGACCCCTTAGGCTTGTCCAGAGGCATCTCTTCTGAAGAGTTGGGTTTCAAAACTTTCTTGGCGTAAAGCGATTCGTTCCAATGGCCGCCGAAAACCCATTCCTTGCCACCATCTTTGTTGTATACTTCACCTTTCACCTCATATGCATTTGACGATCTCCAGCCACGGGCTTTGAAATGGATCGTACAGCGGTCTCCCGTTTTATGATTAACAATTTCCACATCACCGTGATTGTCCACTTGTGGGTTTCCAACCAGAATGCCCACTACTGTGTTGTTGGGTTTCTTCCAAGTGTAGAGCTCCTCCTCGGACTCTGAGTCTGGTCTCATTCTGAGGTACCACAAACCCAAATGTTCCACCTCAAATGATCTCCCGTTGAAATTGGAATCGACCCGGGATTCACCCCAGAAATCCCACTTGGCAGACTCAGACCAAGTCGCTGAAATTGGTGGATGATGGGACACTTGCTCAGTGAAAAACCTGAAATGTTCGTCTGGCCTTGAGTATTCAAAAGTCTCCCCTAGAATTGGATTGAACGGTTTCGCTACTCTTTTGGTGGTCGAGGAATATGACGAAATGGAGAAAGCAGCAACATAAAGTAGTCTCAAAGTGGAATCTTCATAGCTGGCACCTTCCGTCAAAAGATTAGAGTATTCCAAATCTTCGGCCACTCTCTGCAGCAAAGACGTGGGCTCATTGAAAGTGACTGGAAGGGACATGCGCGTCATATCCTTGCCAATCATTGATTTCAGAACCGACCATAAACTGATCTTAGGACGATCATCTTTACTCAACGCCAACTTTGTTCTCAAACCATCTTCATATCCCAGATACGACCCCTCTTGATTGAGTAGATCCTCCTTCTTTTCTTGAGGGGGAGTATACGTGCTGTGTAGAGGTTTCTTCTGGCCGTGTGCTGAAAGAGGTTTCGTGCTCGCTTCGGGTTGTTTCGCAACTTCTTCGTACGCTTGTGTAGCGGCAGCAGTGTTCGGAACTGATTGATCCGTAAGTCCAGAGTGCACAACATTCTGTTCAAAGTCAGAAGGTACTCTGTTGATGTTCCCCGACTCCTCGGTACCACCAGATTCACCACTTATTCTTTCACCTCCCGAAGCACGACTTCCCTCAGTCACTTTCGCTGGTTGAGGTGCCCTCTCCTTTCGAGCAGCGGCAGTGTCATCGTGATTTTTCTCCGCAGTAGGCTTTTGTGCTTCATTGTCTTCGGCATCGAAAAACTCATCAATGTCGGAGTCTTCGTCAGCTTCCTTATTCGAATTTATGAACTCAGCGATTTCTTCCAGCGGTTTACTATTTTCATTGTCACCAACGCTTTCGCCGTCAACAACCTGCCTATCATTTGCCGTGTCATTGGCGCTTGTACTAGCGTCAGATAATTCCAGTAATTTCTTCTGGAGAAGTTTTTTGAGGTTCTTTCTCTCAGTGTCGAGTGAAGATAAACGTTCGGATTTCTCGATTAGCTCAAGTTCAAGCTCTTTAACAGACTTGATCCAAAGCTGGTTGACGTCATGTTGTTTTTGTAAAAGTTTCAAAAGCTTCCGATCTCTAACGGATGACAAAGTACTGTATGACTCAAAGTTTTTGGACAGAGAACCTAATGATTTTCTTATCATGTTGATCTCATCTGCATCTGGCGTTTTATTTTCGAGAAGTTCTGTCAACGAACTCAATTCAATGGTGATTGATCTTTGGATCATGGAGACCTCTTGGTATTGAGGCCCGTACTCAATTTTCACATCTTCATCTTCAAAGTCTTCAGTAACTTCGTCTCTGAAATACTCTTGATCGCTTTCAACATCATCCTTACCGTCCGCTAAATCCCGGATTGGCTTCGAAATTGCGGATTTATTGTCTTCATCATTGGCATAAGCATCCAAGGACGGTCTCCCAGATTTTACTTTTGTGACATACTCCCTACCTCTGTTTGTGAGATTTTCGTTTAATTCCGCCTCGCCAGATGACATAGAGGAGATCGAATTAATTGAGCGCTGAGACTGATGAGCGCGTTGCCGACGGTTTGTGGAGGAATGCAAACTATTGGCGCTAGGAGTTCGCAAATGGTGAGAGGTTTCCTTCATTTTGGGTTCAGGCCGTGCGGCACCGTGAGGCTCGTTACTCCCGTTGTTTCTGATTGTCCGTTCACGGTCTTTAGCAAAACGAATCGCACCCTGAACTGCCCAAACCCACCTGTTGGTCTCCACAGGATGGTTTCCTTTCAAATGCCACCTTACTGTACCGTTGAATCCGCCAATGATCTCGAATTTGAGCTTTTCCGAAGAATCCAGATGCAAATAGCAGGTCGACATGTTAAGTGATCCGCGGCATGCATTTTTGGTGTCGTCTTGGTCTTTGTAGTACGATAGTGTTCCATCTGGGCTAAGAACAAACCACCGTAAGCGATAGCCTTGAGCAAAATTGGTCCATTTGCGAAGATAACCCTTATAAGTAGGTGGTTCGTTTAAGCTGTTGGCAACTTCAATTACGCTCTGCTCACGGGCCGCTTTTTCTAGCATTCGTTTAAGCTGTTGCTCGGAAGACAATTTGACATTGGGAGAGTCGTTGACAGGTGGAACTTTTCCCAGTAGATCAAGAGGAAGTTGTCCTCTACGGTCTCTTTTGAAGGGGTCTCCACCATGGTTCAAGATCCACTGACACATGACCAAATCTCTTTTCTTCACAAATTCGTGAAGCACTGTGTCACCCGTTTGTGGATCAGTTCCATTGATGTCTAAGAGCTCGGAGTTGCGAGGTTTTGCCAGAATGGCGTCCAGATGTTCGCGATCCCGGTTCACGAACGCTCTCCTAAATTCCTGGGCCACTTCACCCAAATATTCTGACCGCTTAAACTGCATCATCTGAGCAATATTCAGGTTTTTACACATCTCGATAGGCTGCAAATTTGCATTATTCAGAATACAGTCGTTGATGTCAGGTTGGTCCAGTAATAGGGAAACGACATCGCCCCGCGATTGAAACGCAGCCAAGTGCAATGCAGTATTTCCATCCGGGTCCTCCTGGTTGATGTCCAGCTTAATTTCCTCGTCTGTGAGCCAATGAGCCAAAATGTCCTTTATCAATTGTAAAGGGGCAACCTGAACGGCATAGTGCAAAATCAATTGAGCAACTTCTCTGACACTTACATCATCTCTTGGATGGAAATATTTTTTGACCAAGCTGTCCAGAGATGCGAAATCTCCTTCACGCAACGATTCCAGAAGCTTGAGTTTCAACAACGGTTTGCTAACCGGATGATCTGCCATGCTGGAATCTTAATTGAGCGAGTAGACTCAATATTGGCTTTTCTAGACTTTCTCAGAAGCAAATTGAGCGCTGAAAACTAGCAACAAGAGCGATACTTAGTGGTGTCTGCAAACGGACACAAAAAGTGAGCGTATTCTTGAATAATGCTTCGTATTTACACGGCCTTTTTTGGAGAGGACCTGGACGCTCGAGTTATACCTTTACTCCCCAAATTTTAGATATTTGATTGCTGTTGGGAGATCGTTTCAGACGCTTATACTACAAAAAGTCGAAAGAATAATAAATCACGTGATACAAATACAGCAACACGATCACGTGCTAAAAGTATTCAGCATATGTGGTGTGTGGGTGTGTGGGTTAGACTGGAAGATAACTTTTGTTTTACTCCAAGATGGCAAGACACCGCCGAACGACCCCATTCTTACCAGAGTTGTGTTCCATTTTCTTAGATTCCATTGCCTTTGTGTTTCTTTGTATTTCGCTTAGCTTTGCTAACTACCTGTAGACTTGCTGAATGTCACTTAAAAATCGTCCAAGCAGCCCTACGAGTCTTGTGGTTTGTCGGTGTTTGGAAGACACCACGATGGTGATACTTTTATCTCTGACGATATAGCCAATACCAAACCCATTAGCACATACAGGTCCAAAGCCAAAGGCTTGTAGACTTGGGTTGCCGCAATTAGACGTACTGATGACACTCGTGTTGAGCAAGGCCCACCCTTCGTCTAGGAAAATCGCGAGCTTGGACATAGATTCTTGAAAGCGTTCTTTCCAGATGCAAAACAATGCATATAAGTGCCGGTCTTGGCCCATACCAGCAGCACATTCTTGGGTAACACGAGAGTGTTTTTTGCAGGCATCCTGAAAATATTCCTTCAAGCGCGGTGCAGAAACGCTGCGGTGGTTGAATGCCTCTACAAATTGCTTGGATTCCTCAGAAACACTTCTGATCGCTTCTGTTCGTCCGTTCTGAAATTTCTTAGTCATCGCTGGTTCATAGGTGACCTCGAATTTGCCATAAAGTGCGTGAAACGCAGCCTGTAAAGCCATTTGCACAAAGGCATCAGGTGAAACCTTAAATGTAGACTTTATTTTCCCAGAACCATAATCGCAGAAATCAAGTCTCGCAAACTCGAACTGTGATATGAGATCAGACAAGCGCGTCTCTGCAAAATGAAGCGCTGATAGAAGGTACGAATCGACCTCCCACTCTAGTTTGCGGGGATTTGTGACACCGAGTTCGCTTTTGTTACTGCTCAAAGATGCAGCAGAGACATTTGATTTTCGTCTTGTAATACTATGCGCAAACAACAGAATGGAATCAGTAAAAATATGTGTTGCCAGTCGCAACACGGTATGTCCGTCGACTCCGGTGTGTTCGAAATTGATACCAGCCTTCCCATTCCGTGTGACAATTAGCTGCAATTTGTCATACCATCTGTTGAGACATGTACCTTGCTGTATTCCTGTGGCAGACCTGAACGCGAGTTTGTCAGAGGCTTCTTCCAACTTAACATCTGACGTGCCGCACAGCATTTCTTGAACCAGATCCCCGGGTTCTTCGACTGTTACGTTGTCAAGACACAAGGCGAACAAGGCACTATCAATGATCTGAAGATTTTTCGTATTGGGAGAAAATGGAGACTTCATCATATAGTTTCTGACATTAGACCACACAGAACGGTTCTCTGTTGTGAAAACCCCCCATGGATAGTTGCGTTCAGAGTCTCCAATACATGGCTTCTCTGCATCCTTAACAATGGCATACAACGCACGCTCCAATTCTTGCGTGGTGAAAAGAGGGTTATGCTGTTCATCAAGTACATCGAACCAGTAAAATTGGTAGCCACAGATCGCAACTATATGTTTGGAATCCACACTGGTTTGTAGTCGACAGGAACGGCCTGCACTCTCCGGTGGAATACGCGCGGAACCAAATAGAACATCGTATTGATCCATAGACAGCGGGGTTCCCCGCACAGTATCCGGCTTCAGTGTCCTGCACCGAATTTCTTTGACAAATGAGATTGTTGACAGCACTAGCCTTGCAGATCTGCGAATAAGTCGTGACAGATCTCCATACGGGCCGGTTTTGCCCAATTGACGTAGCGTGGGGTCATCTTGGAGCTCAAAATACGGGTTCACGTTGAGCACCACGGACTCATCAAACTGCAGATATGCGTCGTACCAGAATTTTTCGATATACGAAGAATTTGGATTTTCAAGTTCAAGTTCTTGGTCGTACCGTAGTAATTCGTCGTTCAATTGTGCAAGAAGACGAATGTTACTGTCATTTAGTACCGCGTCTTTCGTTTTGGAGTGCTGTTCGGGTGTTTGTAGCGGAGACAAGCGGTTCAAGTATCGTTCCAGGCTATTCGGAAGAAATGGTATTGGTAATCTAGGAAGTGTTGCAATTTTGCCAGAGTCCGTCATTTGGGTAATAGAAATGGTGGGCATTTTGGTCGGGTTGCAGATACAATAAAATGTAGTTAGGATCACCAACTTTTGATCGAGAGACGAGAAATGATCAGAGTCTTTGAACTTATTCTTAGCATGACTTTTATACAGCGCGGAGACCACTGTCGCGGTTGATATTCATGGTGATGTCCCATTGAGCCCTTATTCAGGTCATCGGTAACTAATGCATAAATTTACCATTCTGCAAATAAGGGACCCGAGTACTAGGGTATTTGGGTACTCGAGTATGTTGAAGATGCCGAATAATTGACTTGATAGTTCCAGCGATCAGTAGAGACAAGAATGAATGAGTAGCTGGATGGCCTGATGAGTTTCTACCACGGTTGTTGATGAATTTGTCTTTGCTAGAAAGTTTAGTCAAGTGACTAATCGAATCTGAACCGCAGAGCCTTCTAGAGCTCATAAAAACGCTTACACTGCCGAGTGAAACAATCGAATTATAAACTGCTATTTTCGATTATCGTCTTTGAGCAGTTCGGACATTTTTTCATCAACATTGTGGAGTGTGGCAACACTTAGAAACCCGGGTGATCCAATAGAAGCAAAGCCCCAGAGTATTCTCACAATTCCCAATCTTTTGTCTCATTTCTTCATAGATATTAAATCGATTATATTAATAAAACAATCACCCACCGCCCATCCCGTCGATTGAAGAAAGCAGAAACAATACCCCAAACCACACATAGCATACACAGCACTCTTCAACTGCAAGAGTGAACACGACGACCTTCCTCAAATAAACTTATGGCCTTTGAACATAGATTCTTGTTTGCATTCCCACTTCGTTCAAAACGATGATGTAGATATCCCATCTCTTCATTTTTTAGCCGCTAGTCAAATTACAAGACAATCAACAAAACAATGAAATGAGAGAACAAACCATAGGAAACAAAGGAAAGCAATAGAAGTAAGGGGAGATGTGATAGGGAACGAACAGACGCTGTTTAAGAAACTCCTTTTGAGTTTGTGAGATTTGAAGCGAATACGAGATATTTCGTAAGATTTGAAGAACACCACCGTACACAATGACACCACTGATTTCATTACCTTAAAATCTCAAAACACATCAATAGTCACAAGAATGAACTAGTTGTCTGGTCAAACACAAGACTGGCCCCCAGTTGAACGTGTTATTTAGTGGGCGAGATTATGGCCACCAGGGTGAATCTCACGCCAGCTCAGAAACATTCGTCGTCTTCCGGAAACAACCATCATTATGCCTTGAAGCAGGTCATAGGAAAGGGAGCATATGGAATTGTGTACAGAGCAGTCAACAGACAAACTGCCAAACAGGTGGCTATCAAAGTGATCGAGTACGACGAAGAAGAAGAGCTCAACGAACACATGCTAGAAATCGATCTGCTGAAAAATTTGAAGCATGAAAACATCGTCAAGTACCACGGATTTATCCAAAAATCACATCAATTGTTCATTTTGCTCGAATACTGCAGCCAGGGGTCTCTACGAGACCTGATCAAAAGAGGACCCGTCGACGAAAACGACTGCAGAGCGTATATCAAACAAACGCTACGCGGACTGCGATATTTGCATGACCAAGGCGTCATCCACAGAGACATAAAAGCAGCAAATCTGCTGCTGGACGATCACAATGTAGTCAAACTTGCCGATTTTGGCGTTTCAACGAGGGTCAACACCCTTGCAATGACTTATGCGGGATCTCCGAACTGGATGGCACCAGAGGTCATGATGGGCCAAGGTGCAACCACGGTCAGTGACATTTGGTCCCTGGGGTCTACCGTCGTTGAGATTTTAACGGGAAACCCACCCTTTCACAACCTTGTCAACGAGGCGGCATGCTACGCTATAGTTCATGATGTTTACCTGCCGCCGAAATCCCTGTCTTCGATCTGTCGTAAGTTTATTCGCGCTTGTTTCCAAAAAAATGTTTTTCAAAGGCCTACAGCGCAAGACCTATTAAACCATCAATGGATGAACGAGCCTCATATGCCCTCCTTGGAAAAATTCAGAGAAGGCGAGGAATCCTCGGAAGACTGGCGCCACGACTTTATTGAGGTTGAAGTTTCTCCCTTCAAAGAGAATGACGTTGCCGACCCTCAGCAAAACCTAAATCGCTTACGACAACCAGGAGGGCACTTCAATCCATATTTGATATTCAATGAGTGTGACATTTACAGCATTGCATCGTGTCTGATAGAACTGTGCCGACGTGGAGAGCTTAAAAACGTAGAAGAAATGTTCTCGTATGATGCGCAGTATAGAGGCGGTGAATGTAAAAATATGTTCAACACACTTGGGGGCATACCGGCGCTCTTGCAAAATATAGGACCGGCGGAAACAGTATTGGGTCGCTTTTTTATAACGGACGTGAAAGAGCTCATTAAGTGCGGCATACTACCGCATTGTGGACTTATCAAGCATGTGCATTTAATGCTAGCTATAATATCGACCTATGGTGCGATCGTTGATTTTGAAACCTGGAGTAAATGGTGTCGTAGCTTACCTAACATTGAAGATACTATCATAAAAGGACTTGAGGCAAACGATAAATTGGCACACGATACATTACTAAGTTTGTCTACTTCTCCATTCTTTAATACGTGTGAGAATCTGATACTGAGACTAATAGCATTGCCTTTGAAAACAGACTACCGATTAACCTACACAATTTTCAAAAGTCTAAACAGCTTTCTCGAGAGAAAAGGCACCGAAAGCATTGCGACAGATTATACGGATACCGGATCCTCAGCAGAGGATTTCCAAATGCTACCTTTGAATTCACAATTCGCAAATGTAGCCATTTACTCCGAGAGGCAAACTTTGCCAGAAGGGTTTATCGACTGGCTTCTCAAATACACGCCAACCGCGCTAGATGATCAACATGTTGTGAAAAATTTCATTGAACTTTGCTTTAACGCGGGGCACCTAGACCGTGTTGCGCTTGGTGAAATCGTGGAGCATGGTGGCTTCTTACAATTAACTCATAAACTTCTCCAGGAATTTTCCGGAGAGTCTCGCACGCGTTATACCAAGTCCATGCTTTCAATAGCTCTCAACCTCTGTGTGGAATTAGCACAGGAGGTGAATCTGAGTAAGTTAGCGGTTACCGTTGATGTCGCTTTAGGGTATCTCAATATTCCCGAATTTATCACAGGTGGCACTGAAATTTTGATGCATTGTTTTCTGTTTGCAATACACGAGAATTGTGCAATAACTGAAGACACTATGAATGTGCTTATTCAATACCAGGAGAAAACGATCAGAGTGCCACGCGTCGCTCTTTTACGGACTTTCTACTCAGAAGAGCCTAAATTTGGAAACTACATCACGAAATTCACAAGATTGTGCTCTTTGCCTCCGTGCAGGTCTCTAGCATTTGACATTGTTTCGAACCCGCATTTTATGAAAAAGACAAAAGCGCTTTTCGACGTTTATCGCAGCAGTCTCATCATTCAAATTGATTTCTTGAAATTCTTGAAGCTTATACTCACGCGCTACACCGAGTTTGCACCTAGGTCAGTGAGGAAGGACATACCGACAGACGTTTTAATGTCCACTGCAATAAAGCAACCCATCCAGCTCACTGGTTCTCAAGTGCTGTCCGATGTGATCCAATTCCTGTCGTCAAATTGGAGACCCGATAAATTGCGGCCAAATCAAGTTGGCGCGGATTCAGTGCTGATAAAACAACTTTGCCACGATATCGAACTGCTAGAGAATACCAAGCCACTGGCCACCATCAGAAGACTTGACAAGAACGGGTTTGCCATTCCTGCACCAGTGTCGAGCTAAACCGATAATGACATTGAATTTCCTGGTCACATGACTCAAAATGATTTGGGTGCGTGCCTAATACGGCTAAGTCTAAACACTGATCCACATCAACTCATCGGACTGAATTACAAGATGTTCAAGTAGTGATACGCCGTCTTTTGGCTCCAATTCATCCCTGTGGAGGCGAAATACATTGGCTCGACTTTAAATGTACTATAGGAAACCCGATACTCGCGAGCCCAACAGTTCGAAAGTCGGTGACTATCAAGTGCTCGAAGAGATTGGACGAGGTTCTTTTGGCTTTGTGAGGAAAGTCATCCATATACCGACGAATAAGGTTCTAGTTCGGAAAGAAATTCAGTATGGGCATATGAACTCGAAAGAACGGCAGCAATTGATATCCGAATGTGCCATTTTAAGTCAGCTAAAACATGAAAACATAGTTGAATTCTATGAGTGGGATTCAGACAAAGATGTGCTCTACTTCTATATGGAGTACTGCAGCAATGGTGATCTGTCTCAAATGATAAGCAATTTCAAAAAGGAACGCAAATACATTCCAGAGAAACTGGTATGGAGAATTATGGCGCAAATCCTCTCCGCTTTATACCGCTGTCATTATGGCACTGACCTAGTTCCACTAGAATCAATATATGATAGGGCCAAGTCCCCTGTGAAAGGTTCGAACGTGGTCATTCATAGAGATCTGAAGCCAGGAAACATTTTCCTGAGTACAGAAAAAGTACCCGATCCTTCCACGGCTTCTCAGACCTTAGACTACAACACCGCCTCAGTGAAGCTCGGGGACTTTGGTCTTGCCAAATCCCTCGGTTCAAGCGTGGAATTTGCGACAACTTATGTTGGTACACCTTACTATATGTCCCCAGAGGTCTTGATGGATCAACCCTACTCGCCGCTGAGCGATATTTGGTCTTTAGGGTGTGTGGTATATGAGATGTGTACATTACACCCGCCTTTCCAAGCGAAAACGTACACAGATTTGCAAAGAAGAATTCGTGCTGGCAAGTTTGAACGGATTCCAGAATACTATTCTCAAGAACTTCAACTCGTAATTGAGTCGTGCATCAACCCAGACTTACAAACGAGGGCATCCGCATACTCCCTTCTACAAAATATTCAGCTTCGCATTGCGCGCAAGTCGCTGCAACTTGAAAGGTTTGAGGACACATTATTAGACTACGAAAAGGAACTCATGAACGTCGGCGACATTTTAGAGCGACAAGCCGCTGAATATGAGACAGAAATGGCTGTTATTAGAAGCCAGTATCGGAAAGAGTTTGATCTCACTGTGGAGCAGCGAGTCAGGGAAATTTTGCATGGAAAAAAGGTAAGTGGCATGCCAGATATAATGCAAGGCAAAAACCATCTCAATAGACCAGATTACCACTGGCGGGTGAAGGGTAGGTAAGATGAGTGATGCTCACAATTTAATAGTGGGAGGGCAACCTAGCTCTTCCAAATCCGTCAGATTTAATCTAATCAAAATGAACATTTATAAAAGTAAAGGCCTAAAATTCGCAACCCGTTAGCGTCTCATAGGCTTCCACATATTTTGCTCTTGTGCTCATAACAATGTCCTCGGGCATTTTGACGCCATCCACACCGTTCAACTTGTTACTGGTTAACCAGTTTCTCAAAAACTGCTTGTCGTACGAGTCTTGCTCCTTGCCTAGTACGTAGTTCTTACCGCTCCAGAAACGAGATGAGTCTGGAGTGAGAACTTCATCCACCAAGATGATTTCGTTAGTGGACTCATCGATGCCGAATTCGAACTTCGTGTCAGCTATTATTATACCCTTCGTCTTTGCATAGTCTTTGGATATAGCATATAGCCTAATTGCGAGTTTGGCTACTCTGGAGCACAACTCTGGGCCCACCAATTCCGCTGCCTGAGCCTCGGATATGTTTTCATCGTGTTCGCCTTGTTCGGCCTTGGTTGATGGTGTGAAGATCGGGGTGGGGAACTCTTGGCACTGTTTCAAGCCTTCTGGAGCTTTTTGGCCATGCACGGTTCCTGATTTTTGATATTCTTTCCATGCAGACCCGGTGATAAAACCACGCACAATTACTTCCAACGGAATGAGCTTGAATTTGTGAATGAGCATGGATCTGCCCTCCAATTGGGTCTTGTACTTTGGTTCTTGAAGTTCAGATGGAAGGAAATCAAAAATTGTCTTGCCTTGTGGGATTTCAACCAAATGGTTGCGGACATCAGATCTGAGATGTGAAAACCAAAACTCTGATAATTTGGTCAAAAGAATGCCTTTTTCCGGAATAGTGTTTCCCATGATAACATCGTACGCGGAAATACGGTCTGTTGCTACAAAAAGAAGTGTCTTTGAGTCAACTTCGTAAATATCTCTGACTTTACCTCTGGCTACCAATGGTAGAATGCCATCCAAATTGGTTTCACGCAGCGCCATTGTTCGTGAGAGTATTGTGAAAGGTATAGGTTCTAGATAGAAATGTCAAGAAATATATAACACGTAAATGCAGGTCTAGATAGGTGGACAAGATTCAAACATCGAGCTGCATTTATACAATGCGATGCGATGATATTCGGTTAAATGACCTTTAATATATATAAAGTATATTGGAATAGTTATTGATAAACAGAGTCAGTGTGAAAGACGGGCGTTCGAAAACCGAAGGACACTCGAATTTCAAGAAAAGTGGATAAATCTACAATCTGTTAAGAAGCGCTAGAGTTATGAAATGTGTGATTTAACAAAGCGAAAAAATACAGGTGATGTTCGGTCAAGATTTGGGGACACTAAAAAAAACGACACATTTTTTCGAATGAGAAAATGTGTCCTGGTGAGCTGCTTATAGTTTGAAAAAAATAGGAAGCGTTTAGATAGATTTTTTTGACTCAATATTGGCAAACAGGTTCTCATTTTTCAAAAGGATTTGGTAGTTTCTTCTCTTTGAGTATCTTTTGAGACCGTGGAGTAGGGAAACTCGTGGTTGGAAAAATCTTCAAGATACAATCAACAGGCCGCCCACCCATAATATTGAATACGAGTCGTAAATCAACTCCTTTATCGCCTACTTCTTTGCTCGTCGTTATCTTGTCAATTTCCACTCGTTTTGTCGTTCATATAAAGTCACGTGACACTAACCCAAGCTCTACATCTTTGACCATCGAGCCGTCGTTAACTAAACGTCACAATTACCACTCCTGTGATACATCTTCACTCAATCAAGCCCCAGGTGAGTCTCTATGGTTTCGTTCATGGGCCTCTCTCTTCCCGATCCTCGCCTCTTAAACATCTTCCGTACTCGAGTACTTCAAATATATTGAAAATTCCTACTACCTGATACTACCACCAAACATCACTTACACTCGCTCCAGGATAACTTTGAAACGGCGCCAGTGCCAAATCAACAGCGTACATCGTATCCACAACGTCCTGGCTGCACCTTCAATAGATGCAGAACATCTTGGATAAGGCTTACGACAAGTATGCCCTAACTAGTTCTGCACCAACAAACACGCACACGGATTTACTATGCGATCCAGACCTGGTTGAGGACTACAAAGATATAATGAGAACGATGCCCAAAAGACTAGGACACGATGAAGAGAATAACAGTGTGAATGGCAGCGTAGTGATCAACGCTGCAAGCAACTCTAACTCTCCAGAAAAGGACACCAAGACTGACAAGAAACCGGTACTTTTCACTTCATCCTCATTAACTATTGATGAAACCCGTACAGAGCATAAAACAACAGAAGTGTCGAAATTCGACACAGACTATGAATACAGCGATTCTGAGTTCGAAGAGGACATGGAGAATAGACTTCAGGACCTTCGCTCAACCGCTAAGCAAGAATCAAATGTGGCACTTTTCGCTGACGAGAACAACGGAGATCAACAGAACGCAGCATCTTCCACAACAACCAGCTCATCATCCAAATTGTCATCATCGTCATCGTCATCGTCAGAAGAAGAAGAAGAGGATGATTTGACCACGGCAGTAACAAGCATCGAGCCTTATAGAGACCCCCGAGATGAAGGACATGATGATGAAGACGACGATGACGACGAAATGGACCAGGACTTTCAACCGCTCGCTCCTCCGGAAGAAATTGACCCCGGTAAACTTTACGCATTGTACCCCTTTCAAGGCCCTGATCCTTCGCACTGCCAGCTTTATCAGGACCAAGCATGTGTGCTACTAAACGATCAAGACTCGTACTGGTGGCTCGTGAAACGCTGTGACGACGGCAAAATTGGGTTCGCTCCAGCCGAAATTCTCGAAACGTTTCCTGAGCGTCTTGCCAGGCTCAATTGCTGGAAAAATGAAAATATGTCCAGCCAATCAGTCGACAGTAGCAATTTAAAAGTTTTCAAGGTTGCAGAAAACGCTAGCGGTGATGAGGCCAGCCCCACTCCTCTACTACCGTATTCGAAAAATAGCAAATCCGTGAGCTTCAATGACGTTGTTAGCTATGCTGAGAGACTGTCACGCGAAAGTGGGTCAGATTGCAGCTCTTCTGAGCTGGACGGGCTGGACGACACTGACAAAGAGGGTTCCGACCGTAATAAAAGTGTCGATACTGTAGGTGAGATATACGAAGCAGCTTTGCATGCGCATGACGACGACGAAGAGGACGACGATGCAAGCGTGGCGGTAAGCGACGTTTCGTTCAATACAGGCAGTGCTCTACCTCTCAATGTTAAAAAAGTGAGGAAACCAAGCCCAGAGCTCGAAAGTGGGGAAGTCAAGACCCTGAAGCTTCAAGCCACAGACACACAAGAGCTGGATACTCATCTGTCTCCGCTTGCATCGGGAAGTAAAGCAGCAGCACCTCCCGCTGCCTTAGACGACGGCCTACAACAGACCTTCAAAGCACCAATCATACCTTTTGCAGGTCATAAGGAGATGCCGAACTCAAACTCGAATTACTCCATATCTACGATAGGGGATTATTCACCATCGTCTTCGGAATGGACAAATGATTCTCCCCAAGTCAATAATGGCACTTTTGATACGGGTGCGATCGCTGTTGAGAGTATACCTTCCTCCAGAGCCATAAAGGACATTTCTAAGCTTGTCAATCTTGATAAACCTGACAGTAATTTCATGGATCCTACCAAGGGCTTTGAGAGAATGGAAGAGTCATCCCAGCAAAAACCAGAGGATAAAGCTACAGACCCGCTACCGCAAAACGAAGCTGCTCCACATCATGACGGACAATCCAAGTCAGGCTCTTTTACCATCCCGGGTACAAGTGGGGACTACTCACTCACATCACGAACCACCCATCGTGAAAGCACTTCTGCATCTTCCGATGATTCTTGCATAGACGAAGGACGAGGAACTTCGACAACCACCATCAACAGCACTTTTTCGCTCAGCGAAGCAAAATACCAATATGGCCACCACCCGATCGTGCACGAGCTCTACAACCCGCTGTTTGGCAAAATAGACGACCTGCTTGATAAACTAAACAGCGTCATGCATGAATAGCAAGAGCTTATTTGCCCATTGTTTTTTCTTCCATTACACCATCTGCATTCAATGTCAATAAAGACCTCATGTAAACTAGATAGTTCTGTCGAACAGAATCAATTATCCTCTTAAGGAGCCCATCTTATCATCCTTGTAATGCCAGTCTGGCGTCTGGAGCCGGTGCTCAGACTAACAAAGAAACATATCACTTCCTCCAAAACTGTCGCTATTTCAATATTATTGTCAAAATTTAGTACATGTTAGAAAACCTCTGGCTAACAGCTACAGCTCTGCTCATCTCAATCTCGAACCGTATTTTAGAACCACTGTTGACTCCAGGCAAGTGATATAGATTACACATCGTCAACATGTCAAATTGGATACGTGATGACACTTCGTTACTGCAAATCGTTGCGGTAATTGCAGACTCATTATCGCCAATGCAAGAGCAGAGAAGCCATGCTTCGGGATTGCTTGAATCATTCAAGATGCAAACAGAATTCTTAAATTATTTATGCTACTTATTGACAGAGGCGGATACAGATACGTTGCTAAATTCTCAGTACCCGTTTCTGGATGTACAGAACTATCGGGCTGCAGCGGGAATGATTCTGAAAAACTGCCTCTTGGGGGATTCCAGAAGCTATGACTTGGACTACGTTAAAAAAAATATAGCGAAAGGCTTGCTAACGGACGTACCATTGATATCAAATATAACAGGAATTGTTATCACAACGCTGTTTTCGACATACTATCGAAAAAATCGAGAGGATCCGACCGGTGTAGAATTACTATCCCAGTTGTTAGCACTGATGGCCAACGGACAATTGGCAAGCGCGAAGGCGTTGTCAAAAATCATGGAAGACAATGCTCAGCTTTTTCTTCTGGAATGGTCAGGTTTAGTCAAACCCATGGATACATTGGTGGCCAGTTTTTTAAGTTTTTCCATTTCAGACTCGAGCCCGGATGTGAGAGCAGAGGCAATCAAATGCTTGAACCAGGTCATCCCATTACAAACACAAAGCTTCATCGTGAGAATTGACGAATTCTTATCCAACATCTTCCAGTTGGCGCAGAATGATCAGAGCGATATAGTAGTACTCCAAATTTGCATTTCCTTGATTGAGCTTCTCGAGTTTAGACCAGATAAATTGATAAATCACTTGAGCGGGATTATTGGCTTTGCCATGCATGTAATTAGTTCGTCTTCCAGCCAGGAAACCGCGTTGAAGGCTGCCGAGTTTCTCCTCGCGTTTGCATCTAATTCCTATATTCCGGAAAGCAATGTCAAACCATTCATAAATGATGTGGTACCCGTCCTTCTTTCAAAAATGGCGTACGACGAAGACGAGATTATTGTGTTCGAGGCTTCGAACGATGACGATGCCGAACTAGAAGATAGAGATGAGGATATCAAGCCAGCAACCGCCAAAAAAAGCAGAAAACGAGACAATTCCGGAGTAGATGATGAGTATGCAGATGATGAAGATGATGATGTCGGTGAATTTGATACGCAATGGAATTTGCGGAAATGCTGCGCAGCCACACTGGATGTTTTGACCAGCATACTACCAAGAGACGTTTTGTTTATTGGCTTCCCAATTTTGAGAGAGCGGCTTTCATCAGAGCATTGGTATGTTCGGGAAGCTGCAATCTTGGCGTTTGGCGCAATGGCTGACGGTGGAATGAGATACTTCGCCGATCAGTTGCCCGCACTGATACCCTTTCTCCTCGAGAAACTTAATGATAAATGGGCACCTGTCCGTACCATAACGTGCTGGACCTTAAGCAGGTTTTCCACGTGGATCTTGGCCGACAACACACAATTCTTAATGCCAGTATTGGAATCTCTCATGAATTCTCTCTTAGACAAAAAGAAAATGGTTCAAGAAGCTAGCATAAGTAGCGTGGCCGTGTTCATCGAAAACTGTGATGCTGAGATAGTAGAAACGCTACTTTACAATGACTTGCTGATCAAATTCGATGAATGTTTTCAGCTGTATCAAAAGAAAAATCTCATCATTCTATATGACGCAGTTGGTAGACTTGCGGAGAAATGTGAGTTCGACGAGGCTGCGATGAATTCCATTCTGCCGCATCTTATCAAAAATTGGGGATCTTTGTCGGACGCAGACAAAGAACTCTGGCCTCTGCTGGAATGTTTATCTTATGTTGCTGCATCTTTGGGTGAGAAATTCGCACCTATGGCTCCCGAAGTCTACCATCGCGCGTGGAGGATTCTGGTGCATTGCGTGGAGCTTGAGACTCAATCTCAAAGCGACCCATCAATGAATGTTCCTGAAAAAGACTTCACAGTGACGTCGTTGGATCTGATCGGCGGGCTAATCCAAGGGTTGGGTCCCAGCAGTCAAGAGCTGCTATTTCCCGGAGGCGATCGCTCTGCGCTTCAAGTACTTGCACAGTGTTTGCAGGACCCTGTGCACGAGGTAAGACAGAGCGGTTTTGCTCTTCTGGGAGACATTGCATATTCATATGAGCCCATTTTGCTGAGCCAGCATTTGGTGCAGTTTCTGAACTGCATCAGCACGGAAATCATGCACAATGACGACACGGAGGCTACACCGTCTATAAACAACGCAGTGTGGGCTCTTGGGCTGATCAGTGAGCGCATAGACCTGGCCGAATACATCATAGACCTGTCACGCGTTGTTCTGGACAGTTTCTGTGATACCACGCGGGTTCTTCACAGCTCTGTGGTGGACAACTTGGCGGCAACCATAGGACGCATGGCCAAATTTCACCCAGAGGTCTTTGCCGCTGGCGTATTTGCTCAAGATGCCAGTTGGGCTCGCTGGTGCGAACACGCTTCTGGTTTATCAGACGTGGAGGAAAAAACCGCTGCTTATTACGGGTTCGTCAAAATTATGAACTGTACTGACACCGGAAGGGCAATGTCGTCGTCTACGCTGCACAAATTTCTAAAAGGTGTGTCACACGATGTGGATATTCAAGAGTTTGTTGAAGACCTATACGGGTTTTTGATGACGCATTCGTCCACATTACAGATGCTGAAGCTGTCTCAGGAGGAGATGAGTTTTCTGGGCCAATTGGAGCAAGGTTGAGAATACCGGAAGCCAAAGAAGACTGTTTAAAACCTAGGAGGTGCCAATACGACAGGACAAAATACAGTTCTGTATTTTTTGTTTCCTTAAGAATGTGTTTTGAGTATCAACGTGTTTTCTACAGGACAAACAAAAACAAAGAAGAGGGGACTACAAGAGAGACACTGAGAAACACATCTACGAAAAAAGGCCAGGCTTTGCTATTTTCACCGGTTTTCGCTCATCCAGGGCTCTATAAAGTCAGAAAAATCGATAGTGAAAAGCATAATGCTTCAAGCAGCTGTCAGGGTTCCTATTTAACGACCTACCCTGTCATTTTTAAATGCCGTTGCATTGTCCCACTGATCGCTTGCCGTCAAGTCCTTCAGTTCTTTCCGATGGCAGAGTTATCGGGCTAATCCGATCGTTGCAGATAAGCCTTCAGCTTATCTAACGATAGCCTTGAATGAATCTTATCGCTCACGTGACATGTGGCTCTTTTGTTTCCGGGCTCGAGCCAAAATTTCGTATAACTGGCTGAACAAACCGGGATTATCTTTCGATTTCTGGATAACACATTTCTTCAAAATTGTAACACCGTGATTGTGGGGTCTTTTTTTGTTCCGGGGTTTGAATTCTTCACTTTTCCGTTCACTGTTCACGGATTGCCGTTCTCCAGGCTTTTATCAGTGACGAAAGAAACGACAACAGAGATATTCGCAGAAAACCACCGAAACTATCATAAGTACGCCGGCCAACATGCTTAAAGCCATCGCTTCTACCAGAGTCGTCATCAATGGCCAAATCATACCAGCAACAATAGTGTACTCTACAGATAGTGGGAAGATAGTCACTATCTACGAGAACGAAGTACTGGAGACGGTACCTTCATACGAAGGAGAATCCGTACAGAACTATATCATAGTCTCTCCCCACGTGATCATGCCAGGACTGGTGGACGCTCATGTCCATTTGAATGAACCAGGTAGAACCGAATGGGAAGGGTTTGCGACCGGGACTCGTTCTGCTGTGGGAGGTGGTGTCACTACTGTGATTGACATGCCTTTGAATGCGATTCCTCCGACCACAACGGTGGAAAACTTGAACATCAAACTAGCTGCAGCGAATGGTCAAATGTGGTGCGATGTAGGCTTCTGGGGAGGTCTGATACCATCCAATCTCGAAGAACTAGTACCGCTAGTGCGCTCTGGGGTCTGTGGGTTCAAAGGTTTCATGATGGATTCCGGTGTTGAAGAGTTTCCTGCAATCGACAAAAATTACATCACTAAAGCGTTACAAACTCTTGAAAATGAACATACGATGCTTCTTTTCCATGCAGAACAGGCTCCCTCAGAAGGAAATCTCGGATTGGTTGACCCTCTTTGTGATATTAATGATACCAACAAAAATAAAGACGATGTTTTCCTCGACCATGTGCACGCAGCTCCAGGTGGCCAAGATTTGACTGAAACCCAGATCCATGCGCTGGCAGAATCTAAAGTTCTTGAATCCGTAGAACCCACAGTGGGGCAACCGGCACATGAGGTTTACGCATCCCATTCGTCACAGAATCCATTGGACTCACTTGACAGACACGACCATCTTTTCGATCACATCGATCCTACAACTTACGCTCCGTTTTTGGCTTCCAGACCAGATGTTTTCGAGACCAACGCCATCAGCACCATAATTTCCTGCATGACTGAGTTTGCCAAGCGGTCTAAAAGAATTCCAAAAGTGCATGTGGTACATTTAGCCACACAAGAAGCTGTTCCTATGCTGCGTCATGCGCGGCAGGTGTTGAAGCTGCCAATCTCTGTAGAAACATGTTTCCATTATCTGAAATTTGCTGCAGAAAAGATTCCGGCCAAGGCAACCCATTACAAATGCTGTCCTCCAATCCGCTCTGAAGATAATAGACTTGCCCTGTGGGAAGCGTTACGTGAAAATGTCATTACCACAGTTGTCAGCGATCATTCACCATGTACTCCAGAGCTGAAGAACATGGAAAAAGGTGATTTTTTTGCGGCCTGGGGTGGTATATCTTCTGTTGGACTTGGTCTATCAATTATGATGACCGAAGGAGCAAAGATGTCACCACAGGTTACTATTCCTGAAATAGTCAAATGGTGTTGCGAAAATACTTCCGAGCAGGTTGGACTTCAACACCGCAAAGGATTTTTGCGCCCCGGTTATGACGCCGATTTCGTGGTGGTAGACCAGTACCGCAAAAGGGTTGTGTCTGGGGACAACACATACTTCAAGAACAAACTGACAGCATACAATGGCCAAGAGCTGAGAGGCCAAGTGCTGACGACTTATGTCGGAGGCAAAATTGCATACGATTTGGAGACAGGTCACTGCACCGTTCCATTCGGACAGCCACTTTTGGAGCCCAGAACCGTCTGAGCATTTGAGATCATTTGAGTATCGGCCCATCTATGACATGTCTTCAACAGGCATTGGCATTCACAATTTTTTTAACACAATTGGCATGAATTCAAGCTAGCAAATTGCTGGAGTTAGAGAGGCTAAATACATTAAGCAACAATATCATTTTCTATTACTGAGTAGACTCTTTATTCGTCTTTTTAGCAGTTTAGTTTGACAGTAGACGATACACACAATGAACAAGCTTCCGCAGATAGCCAACAGTTTGGCCCGTGATGCAATTGATACAACTGTAGTCCCGTTGCGTATCGTCCGTATTTTGTAGCGCTGCATGTTTGTCTCGAGCACTTTGAGCTGTCGTTCAATGAGGTCCAGCGAACGTGCCCATGTATCTTGCAACGGATCCACAAAATGGCCTGGCAGTGACGGGACATGTTCATTTGGTATTCCACCAAGATTTCCAGACTTGACCAAAATCTGCACATCCAAGATGCAAGATGACACGGGAGCCCGGAAACAAAACCGATATTCGCCTGCTGTGTGCGCTCTAAAAGACCACTCGCCCTGGCTTTCGCGCAAACTGGCAAACATGGGATTTGTATCGTCTCCGGGACCAAAAATTTCATGGTCAACATCCGATTTTCCGCTCCAACTGTGCTGTACTGCGAAGTAGTACGATATAACACTGTTGTCGGACGCTTCTACGTACAAACACTCTTGCTCGCCCGTTAGTAGCTCAAAAGTTACCGGAGAAGAAGCTACTGAAGCTCCAAATATACAAGCATAAATACACAGTGCTGCTGATGACTTCTTGACCATTTTAGAAGCTTTATACCGCCTTTTATCTGAAGTGTCAGTTTACTCTTCAATGTCAGTAATAGTTCAAATGATAATAGATTGGTATAATTTTGAGCTTAAAGTTGAACTCATCGATCGATCACATCGATTCGTGCTCAAGGGCAGTCTTGCCGAGCGTTTAAGAGACCAAAACTGATTAGCACAAATGGGAGAAGTTCCTCCGGATGTTGTGGAAGAAATGCGTGAACTTTCAGACAGTGTGCCCGGTTTGAAAACGCGATACAAACTGCTGGACAAGATCGGCGAAGGAACGTTTTCTTCAGTGTACAAGGCCGAAGACTTGACGGGGAAAGTGGTCAAGAGGTTTTCGCGCCATTTCTGGGATATTTCTAGCCGGCAGGATAAACGATATGTGGCCTTAAAATGGATTTACGTTACCTCATCGCCCACTCGAATTTACAACGAACTGAACCTTTTGTACATGTTGTGTGGATCTACACGGGTAGCTCCGCTGTGCGATGCACTGCGACACCAGGACCAAGTTGTAGCTATTTTGCCATGGTATCGACACGAAGAATTTCGGAATTTCTATCGCGACTTACCGATAAAAGGCATAAAGAAATACATGTCAGAACTGTTACAAGCCTTAAGTTTCGTGCATTCCAAGGGAATCATTCATCGTGACATTAAGCCTACAAATTTCCTGTACAATCCGCAAATAGGTTGTGGCGTCCTCGTGGATTTTGGTCTGGCTGAGATGGAAAACAACACCATACGCGATACGCGAAATTCCAAAGATTCACGCTCATTGGAAAATTACTGTCCCTGCGACGTAAGTGAAACTCATGGTACCGCCGGGTCGCAGCCTGCATTCCCAAAGAGTAAACATCCAGTTGTCACACCTACCACTACCCCCACGTTAGTGGATTTGACCAAAGGGTACCCCAAGTACGAAACACGTCGCAATAAACGCGCCAATCGAGCTGGTACTCGAGGCTTTCGTGCTCCAGAAGTGCTGATGAAGTGCCCTAATCAATCTACCAAGATAGATATATGGTCAGTGGGTGTTATACTACTAAGCTTCCTCGGAAGACGTTTCCCCATGTTCCAGAGTCTCGACGACACAGATTCTTTGCTAGAGTTGTGCTGTATATTTGGAACCAGCAAGATGAAGAAATGTGCCGCGTTGCATGGGCTAGGATTCAGTGTTAGTGGACTCGAAGGCATAAGTGAAGAGGGTTACAAAGGAGGTTTAGCGGATTTTATTCAAGAACTTCTACACGCGGAAGTCGAAGCAGGAACTTTTCCCAGCTATTCTGTTGCATTTGAAACGTACGAGTATTTGGTGAGCAGGTCATCGGGGGAAAATATCGCTCCTTCGCTCCGACGTCAAAGTCCAGATTTAATGGCCGACCACGAGCTCAAAAAATACCATGACGAAGTCTGGAGTGATCATTACTGGTGTTTAGAAGTTTTGGATCAGTGTTTGACACTTGATCCTCATAAGAGAAGTACTGCTGACGAGCTGCTTTCATCTACTTTCTTCAGCGAGCTTGTGGATTCAGACGTCACGGAAGAGAATGAAGATGAAGACGATGTTCTAATAATCGACAAGTAATTGAAGAATAAAAAACTCATTCTGTAGCATAGCTAAATAATCAGAATATTGCATTTGCATCGTTACGACAGGCGTTAAAAAACGAAAGGAATCAAAAAGGCTCTGTTTGTACCGTACTTCTTGTTTTTTTTAGCAGCCCACAAGTACAATTGAGCGGTCGAAACAAACAAGAATATAACAGCGAATATGTTGAGCTTGAAAAGTAGAGTGAACGCTGTCCAGGCCAAGACTTCAAACGTATAGTTTGGAGCAACGAAAATTTTGAAAAGGCCATTTTCCAATGGTACACGCTGAGTGATACCCTGTGCCTTTTGAGCGTCACCCCAAAGACGGAGTTTGAGGTGTGTCCAGAAGTTCCAAAATTCTGACGCGATGAACAGGGCAAGAATGAGACTAAAATTGTCCAATTTGAAAGCTGAGTAGATCCTGAAAACTGTTATGTCCTTTAACAAGAATCCGTACCCAAAGTAACCCAAAGAAATAGCTCCATTTAGTACCCAATAATGGAAAGAATTTTTAAATAAGTTGAAGAAGGGCATCGTGGACTGTGCAAACTTGTGCAGAAATAAAGATTCCAATTCTCTCTTGACGTAGTGTGCGACAACCAGAATGTAAGCCACTTTGGTGATGAACGGGTTGTAAGGACGAGATTTGCAGTGAAATTTGGCCAACTCAGGTCTTGTGGACAAGTAATAAACAAGAGAGTGGATAATGATGGGTCCCAAATATTCCAAACAAAACACTAGTCTCCACCCGATTTGGGGGCCAATGTCTTTTGCAAAAAGTTTGGCGCCGCTTAAGTCTTCAAATGCATGATCTGAAGTGATTGGAATTTGCTTATTTTCCTTGAGAATAGTTAATCTGATACGGTTCGTTTTAATGTTCTTGTTTTTGCTCGAAATTTCCTTCAATGCAGCTGCTAGAGAGCTGGTTTCTTGAGGGAGTTCCACATCCTTCAAAGATTTAGATCTAGAGGTAACTTTGACACTCATTTTGGGAACAAATGAGCTTGATTGATGGATTTTAAGGCTGTTGGTGGATGATGATGTACCTATCCATCAAGGTTGTAGCTATATAGTGTAATTTATGGCTGAAAGATGCTCGTGAAACATGATGATAAGATCGTATAGTAAATCTGAGTTTTTGAGAGGCGAAGAGAGTTAGCGGATGTCGTAGATGTGTGTGAAATTCTGAAGCAGCTGATTCCTACTTTCAAGGGCCTTTTTGGAGTTTTTTTTGGTATATTTCAGATAAAAAATAAAGACATTTTTTTTTGAGACTCTCATGGTCGTCCTAGTACGAAAGCCTGTGGACGAAATGAAGGGAAGGCTTGAAAATACTAAAATTTATGGTAGTCTCGGTGAACTCTCATCTTCATCGGTTGGAAGTTCGAGAAATGACATTTCTTCGCTTATTTTGTAAAAAACTGTTACTATTACCTCGTTGACTAGTCGATTACTCAAAACGACATCATATAGCTACAGTCCTGTAAGTGGATGCCTTATATATGCATCGTCTCCCAACTCGGTGAACACGTAATGCTATGAGTTTCCATCCAATCCTTTGACTGACACTGGGCTTATCACTTTTATCCACCCTGCCACAATAATTACGTAATCATCCGCGTGGCTCCAGTCAAAGCCTGAATCCCAGCAATCCTGAACCTTCAATCAACATCACATGCCTCTTGAATTGACATCGGATGGATTTCAAGCATTTAATCCTGACTCGCGATACTCCGCTAAGTTCATGATTTTATGTTGACAATTTAGTTGCCGGCGAGATGACCTTAGAATCGTGAAATTTATGGATTCGGAATCACAGCCGTCGCAAATCGGAGCGTCTATTTCCGCATCTCTTTATAGAATACGGTTCTACTGTAGGTGTCAGAACCAAGTCTTTTTCCGTCGCAGTGAAATAATTCATCATGGGTGACGAGTTGACAAGAGTGGAGCACCGAAGTAAAAGGAGACAGAACGAAGTGAGATTTGAAGGCTCTTTGCAATTTCAGTCTCGTAAAATCGTAGGGGTCAGAAATGTAGGTTTCCCGAAATTTACGGATAGGCAAAACTGGCCAGAACTCGTACAAAGAAATGGGTCTTTTTAGTATTTGACGCAAACCAGTATTGGGGACGCAATACCTTGGACTGACAAAAAACCAAAAGCTTTCGACCATGAAAACCGTCATCAGATTACAAGACCTTTCCCTCAAAAATTCCAAAACCAGAAACAAACACATCATGTTATACGTATATGTAGCTTTGGATCTGTAGGACCGATAGTAGCAGTAAAGAAGAGCCCCAGAAGCTGCCCTCCACCCCTTCACTGTTGAAATTCCTCAAAATTTCCACAGTTACGACATTTACTCGACGTCACTTTCCTGTTCGGAGGTATGTTCTGGTAAGCTGCCACCTTCGAGCACTATGTACGAATAGGTCGTGGACTAGATTCGTGATTTGTCCCCCAGTTCTCGCAAAAATAAATGCAATGAGCACCTAAGTATGCTGAAACATGTGTGTCGGGCTACAGAAACAAATCTTACCGTGGTAACCTTCCTCAACATTTGCACACACTAGAAGTGTGCACGATCACGTGATTCGATCGAGCAACCATACCTCACGTCAACATTCATTGCAACACTTCCCAGTATAACTACAGTATCATCTCACGCCAGTAACACTCCAATCTCACACCACTTTGTCCTCCTGCCCCACTCGCCCAATCCCATCACTCCTCTCTTTCGTGTCGCTCCTTCCCCATTCTTCACATCACTTTTACCCTTCGTGTCGCTTTTTCCTTTTCGAGCTACCTCTCTCAATAGTGAAAAATTTTTAGAGATGCTCATCTCATATAACTTGGCCATCGCCCAGTACAACTTGACTTCTCAACTGTAACGATCTGAATAGAACACAGAGTCTCTAGTTTTACTGCTACGAGTGGGATTGATTCTTTAAAAGCATCATTTGTTAGATATAAACACAATGGTTTTTCAAGCTGGAAGCAGAGGCGGTCGTGGTGGTATGTGAATTGATTTTTAGCGTCGAATTCGAACGAACGAAAATCGACAAGTTTTCGACCAATTTCGAAGGAGTTTTGTTACGGGAATATGAAAGCTGGATACAGTGGAGCTGCGGGATTATGGGAGTACTACTTGGTACCGGAGAATCGCATTTTTCAGTTTTTTCCAATTTTTCAAGCTCATCGGGTTGGTGAAAAATCGAATCAAAATCAAGACTCAGCATGTTTACTAACAATTAAACGCTTTAACAGGCTCTAGAGGTGGCCCAAGAGGCGGTGCCAGAGGTGGATTTGGTGGAGGCCGTGGTGGAGCCAGAGGTGGCTCCAGAGGCGGTTTCGGCGGTGGCCGTGGCGGTGGCAGAGGCGGTTTTGGCGGTGGAGCCGGCCGTGGAGGTCCTAGAGGCGGTGGCCGTGGTGGCCCAAGAGGTGGTGCTAGAGGCGGTGCCAGAGGTGGTGCTAGAGGCGGTGCCAAGGTGGTGATCGAACCCCACAAACACGCCGGTGTGTTTATCGCCAGAGGCAAAGAAGATCTGTTGGTCACCAAGAACATCGCTCCAGGCGAGACCGTTTACGGTGAGAAGAGAGTCTCCGTTGAAGAACCTTCTAAAGAAGAAGGTGTGCCTCCAACCAAGGTAGAATACCGTGTGTGGAACCCTTTCAGATCCAAGTTGGCTGCCGGTATCATGGGTGGTCTAGATGAGCTTTTCATCGCCCCAGGCAAAAAAGTGCTGTACTTGGGTGCCGCTTCCGGTACCTCTGTCTCGCACGTTGCTGACGTGGTTGGTCCTGAAGGTCTAGTCTACGCCGTCGAATTTTCTCACAGACCCGGTAGAGAACTGATTTCCATGGCCAAGAAGAGACCCAATGTGATCCCCATCATCGAGGACGCCAGACATCCTCAAAAATACAGAATGCTCATCGGTATGGTCGACGCTGTGTTCGCTGATGTTGCCCAACCGGATCAGGCCCGTATCATTGCTTTGAACTCCCATATGTTCCTAAAGGACCAAGGTGGTGTTGTGATCTCCATCAAGGCCAACTGTATCGACTCTACTGTCGATGCCGAGACCGTTTTTGCCAGAGAAGTGCAGAAATTGCGTGAAGAACGCATCAAGCCTTTGGAACAATTGACCTTGGAACCTTACGAAAGAGACCACTGTATTGTCATTGGCAGATACATGAGAAGCGGATTGTAAAAACCCAAAGAGCATACCAACTCCCGCATTCTTTCTCCAGCCATGCTTGTATATTAGTGAATTCAGATATATCTAAAAAGAGCCCGTCCAAGTACCGGACGACCTCACACAACACGCACAAACACATATACTTATACGTAAATACATTAAGAGGATATCTAGAGGTCTGTGTACTAGTTTTGAGTAACTCTAAAGGACTTGAACGGCTTGAACAGAGTTCTTAACGCTTGGTATTTGTTTTCGAGTCGACAAGTCCATGTTGAGTACAGGTTTATTAGGTTTAAGGCATCGAACTTTTGGAATTGCAACTCATCAAACTCACAAAAAGATCTCAAAACTAGCCTTTGAAGGTCTGTAGCACCGCAGTGAAGGCGTATTTGACAAGTGTAAGGTCTTTTATCGACCGCATACTTTTTCAGGGCCTCAAAACGACCAAAATATGAGTTCTGAAGAGACTGTTGGAAATGATCCACAACACCAGGACGCTGCTGATATAATAGAGATTGAAAGCTGTGCTGAAGACGAAGTAGAGATTCAAAGGGCTACGGAACTACGGCAAAACGCTGTTGGACCAAGACGGGATTGGGCTGGTAGATTTACACCTGGTCAAGCCAATTGGTCCAGTAATGATGATGCAAATGATGAACACAGCAATGATGATCTAGAGGTCGTGCACGAAATGGTGATTGATGATGGCGGGCCTATCGACCCTGACGCAGAATATGTTGATCTCGATAACGAAAGACCTTTTACCGTGGCGCAAATAAGACCTCGACAACCTTCCACTGGAAGTGGCCAAGAGGACGATGATGATGTGGTATTTGTGGGGCAAAACACCACAAATGCAAATTTTGTATTAAATCTTCCCGGTGGCGAGCGGGTTCTCATTTCTGGTAGCCCTCTGGAGCTACCCGTTAGAAGATCCTTCCAGCACCAGGTACCGCGAGCTCTCCCGTCCCGTTTGGATTCGCGAAGGAGACGGGCCCAACGTGTTGCACTTGGTGCTCAACACGCATTCAATACTCCTATGGCTGGAGCAAATGAGCCACCCCCGAGTTTCAACGAGCAACGCCGGAGAAATGAGCTACGACTCAGACGAAGCACTCGCCATCTCGCGCAACAAAACGCAAGAGGACACACACCATTTTTGAGTCCCAGCAACTTCATGGGTCATTCAAATGCTGCAAGCTTTCAGTCACAACTTTCCATGCTTCCCGGTAGTGTTCGGGCCGCTTTTGACGAAGCCCTGTCGATCGATGAGTTTCAATCTGTACTGGAGGCTACAGACAGAGAAAGCTACGAACAGCGTTTAGATGAGCTCACAACATTGTATGCACAATACCGCGAGATCGTGGAAAACTCAAGGGACCAAAATGTAAGTAACGAGCCAACGCCCGGTCGCGGCATGATTCATTGGGCTCAGGCGGTGGGAACGTATGCGAACCACAGTGGCACAAGGCAACACGGGCTTACAAGAGCATGGGTGCCTCCTCACTACAACGGAATGCACACCAGAGATACGGATGAGTCGCGAGAAATACAGGGAATAATGGAATTAATCGAGGCTCGCAATGAGGCGGAAGTTGACAACAAAAAACGCAAACTTATGGAAAGCACCAAGGGCAAACGAAGCAGCTTTCTAGAAGATGCCAAAACATTGCCCGAGGGCTACAGCTCGTCCTTTGACATCACACCAAAACTCGAAATGCCAATACGCCGTAACAAACAGACGGAAATTATAACTGTGGAAGACGACGAAGCGACGGAGATCGAAATACCAGCTTGCACGCTTTGCGGTGTAGAGCTGGGAGTGGGTATTCCAGATGACTACGAGGGGAGAAGTAAATCCGACGAAAACAAAACCTTCAACGAACTGGTTGACAAATATCATTTTCACTGTCCGTACCAGTCGTTGCGAAGATTTACAGTTGCAGACAGGGACCTTTCGCGGGAAACATACGTGGCCAGTTGTGGGCATATGTTCTGCGGACGCTGCCTGGCAAGAATACGCAGCGCTAGGAAAGTAAACGAGAAGAGTGCTAAGAAGTTCAGAAATGTGATGGGACCTTCGCATCCAGATAATTACGGCCCTCGACAATGTCCAGCCGAGAACTGCAGGAACAAACTACGACAAAACTCCACAATGCAAGAGATCTTCTTTTGAGGATTCCCAACCGCTCAAGATGATCAGTCCATAGCTGTTACCCTACCACTTAGAGACCGATGATTACGGTTTCGTTTAATAACCCTGAACGTTCTTGAACTTGATTGAAGTCAACTATCTTCCTTGATCTCACCTTTGGTCAAATTCAACAGTCCAGTCAAGAACTAAAAAGATCATGGTACTGGATAGGTTCTATATTCTTTTCCTGTGCGTTGGACTAATAGTCAGTGGAGGACTCAATTCATTGCTCACCAAGTTTCAAGATAACCAATGCGTGCGAAACTGCGATGGAACTTCACCAACCTTATTCAACCAGCCAATTTTTCAGACTTTGCAAATGTTTGTTGGTGAAATGGCGGTGCTGGCGGTTTTTTTTAACCGTAAAAGCGCAGCTGAATCTGTCGATGCAGGCATCAACAGTAAGCCAGTGGTGAAAGGGAAGCAAAACTTCATTTTAGCAATCCCTGCAGCGTGTGATATTATTGCGTCAACACTGCTGAATCTGGCATTGGTCATGATCCCAGTTTCGATTTACCAAATGACCAGAGGTGCTATTGTTTTCTTCGTGGCCCTCTTCAGTGTTGTATTTTTGGGCCGTAAAGTCACACGTATGGAATGGACGTCGCTGGCTGTAATTGTTTTGGGAGTTGCGGTTGTCGGATACAGTGGCCAAAACAGCGGACTTCAGACGGACGAAACACCCTCAAAGCAAACCACAGAGTCCTTGTTGCTGGGCGTATCTTTGATTGTATTGGGTCTAGTCTTCATGGCGTTCCAATTTATAACCGAAGAACACATTTTGACGCGGTGGCAAGTTGAACCCTTGGGCCTTGTGGGCTTCGAGGGTCTTTTCGGTTCGCTCATTACGTTTAGCAGTCTGCTATTCGGCCATATCGTTTACGGCCACAAAAGCATCGATTCGATTTTCAACTTGAACCAGGCGTTCAAGGACACGGTCTCAAATGGAAATGTGCTTTTCTCATCGCTGCTCATTATGATCTCAATCGCGTGTTTCAATTGTTTTGGAACTTCGATTACAAAGCATGTGAGTGCTACTTCAAGAAGTACCGTGGACACTTGCAGGACTCTGCTTGTGTGGATTGCGTCATTGGCGCTAGGCTGGGAACCATTCAAACTTTTGCAACTTCTCGGCTTCACTCTGTTGGTTTTCGGAACCCTAGTCTTTAATGGCGCCATTGAGATTCCAGAAAAGTATCTACCACAGTACCTTCTACAAGACAAAAACGCTGAATACAAAAGACTAATCGATACAGTGGATGAGGAAGTGGAAAGGTTTTAACGAGCTCGAAAGAGAAAAAAAAGACAGTATGGATTAGGCTTATAAAATGATGAGACGGCTCTTGCCCCTAACTGGTGCCCTACGTAGGATTTAATATTTTCGTTTCGGTAAAGTTACATCGAGGGTCTTTGCTGCATTGCGAGAGTAATCTTGCATATTTTCTTAAAATAGAAGATCTAATGTGCAGCATAGACACATACCAGCGAGACACGCCGTTAGGCAGTCTGCATTATTGTTGGTGGGAGGCTTTTGCTGCACGTAAACAGGTTGCTGTTGGTTGTAATAACCCGGCTGCTGTTGTTGCTGAGGGTAGTAATGCTGCTGCTGATTGTAGTTCGGAGGAGGGTTTGCATAGTATTGTTGTTGTTGGTGACCATAATACGCCTGTTGTGGCTGCTGTTGCTGATTCGAGTTAAAAAAACCTCTATTGTCAACTTGATGGCCCGGTGGAGGGCCCCCGGGGCTCGAATACTGTGAGTAAAAAAAGGTTAGTAATTATAAGGGCGATGATCTCGACTTGGAACGCTGGAATCAAACCGTCCGGCAGGACCTACTTTCCATGGTACCAAACCAACATCTGAAGTTTTTTCACATACATGAGGTTGCGAGTTATGAGTTCCCTTGTAGTATTCAGCAGCGGACATGTTCTTTGAGAAGTAAGTGGTCTAAAAAGTCGAGTAAATCTCCGATTGAAGCTCAAAAAAATTCACAAGAAAGCCTGAAAAAATTACGGATCACTTTAATCACTGCTGTAAACAATTCTTTGCTTTAGAACGTACCAGACCGTCAGTCTTGGATCATCGAGGCTGCGCATCTCAAGTTAACTTCGCCTCTACCTAGATCAATTATAGCTGAAAAATGATACGATGTATCGCTTTACACGGGTCAATTTAAAAAATTAAAGGTTTCCATCAATTATCAATTAAAAGGACCCTGAACAGATAGCACCGACTCTTAAAACTGAGAAAAGCACCATTGCAAAAACTAAGGCTTCTATTTAGCAGTTTAGGTGTGTTAGTTCGATTCCTGAGATTATGTTTATGTAGTGCAGTTTTTCCAGCGGGCGAAAAACTTGACGTGGAGTAGTATATATGGTAGTTTTGTAAGTAAGGCGCTGTCGTTCGAGGGCGAACAAAATAGGCTATCTTGGCCTTGTTTTCAGGCCTGATAAGAAATTTCCAGGAGCTTAAGTGCATTACGGCAGCTGCGGGGCTATTTTCTAATAGATGTGTCGTCCTAGCTGAACGTCATCAGTCGGTTCCACATCAGGAAATGCATAAACAAAAGGTAGTCCGGGAAAATGTGTAAAATTCTGGAACGGAAGCTCTGATCTACCCGGGTAGCTCGATAGAGACTCTCTTCCCTTGAAGAAGCAGAACTACAAGTAAGGGATTCCTGTGTCGGGTTTTGCCAATAGTTGATTTCAAGCTCTCTCTCGTGGACCACCAATGGATCTCGACGGGAAATCGTCACTTTCGTCACTTTCCGTTGTCTCACACGATTCAAGCCACCATCATCCTTCAGCATTTTTTCTCAGCAAAAGCCATGCGGATGATTCTTTCCGCCCTTTAGCTGGGGATACCCCTGTGAAATGGCAAGCTTCCCATAGAGAATTCCAATTTAATAGCAACAGCACACCTTCTAAAACCAGCAACACCGATGCATTTGAGGATCCTGCCCGGAAACTTATGCGTAAGCGACGTGTGGCAAGAAGTAATCTCAGTGGTGCAAAACCAAGACTGCTTTCCAACTTAAAGGCATCCACCACGAAACTTGATCTTCTGGACGATCAAAAATTTACAAGCTTACCCATCCCTCACCCGATTGAGGGGCCCTCTCAAAACAAAGCGCCTCGAAACTTGACTCACGAGGCTCAAATTCGTGTACATGCGGAGAACAGACGGTTCAGTGTCGATCCAAGGCTAGCAAAGCAGGGCGATAGCACTGATGAGGAGGAATGCCATCCACCGATAGTTTTGGTTGAAGACTACATTCCCGATGATTCCCGACGACTCAAGTTCGCGCGAAGCAAGGTTTCCATATCGGATTTGAAGAGTAAAGTAAGCAAAAGTAACTCTTCTATCTTGCCGATAAAACACAGAACGAAACGCACAATATCGACCACATCGTCGCTTACTTTGACACCACACATCAAGGACGGTAATTCTATCGTCAACATCGGTATGATCGATGAGGATCCTTTCTCACAGATGGCCGATCAGCACTCTGCCACATCCGACAAAACTGCTGTAACAAACATCGAGAAGTTTTTGGGCACAGTAATAAAGCACAATGATGACAAGGATATGTATCTTCAGAGCTTGAATTTCAAAAACAAAGTTAAGGGCTGTGTTATATGTGAAAAGCCCTTGTATGAAATAAGTTCGCTGATCGAAGGTCGTTCTTTTCAAGAGATAGTATGTTCTTCTTGTACGCTGAAGTATGAAGAGACGGCAAAGCTACTGGAAGATTACGAGTTTGACACATCGACGGACTCAGCAAACAATTCACGAGACTTTAGCATGGAGAGTGAGGGATGGACTGGTGAAGCCGGTGAGGCGCTGCTCTTAGATACCAAAAGACACAAGACAGGACAATTTTCGTCACATCTCATCGGCAGACTTCAAACGCAGCTGAAACAGAGGAGCGATCCCGGCCACAACGACAATGTTGTAGATTCCAAGACAATGATTTGGTTCATAGAGGCAAAGCGGAAGCTTCGATGGAGGTGGGGGGTAAGTGGCTTGTTTCCACAGTTTCTTGCTGGTAAAAGAAATGTGTGATCATATGTATGATAGGTTGGGTAAATAACAAAAGGTTTGACTACTTCAGAGCAATCGACCAGATCAGTCCAAGTCTAACTCAGAAGGTTCCAATGACTTGACAAATTCTGCGATAGCAGTGAGAGCGAAAGAATGGTCCTCTTCTTGCTTCAAACCGCTGACTGTCAAAATTCCAACCAAAGAATCGACTCCATCGACATAAAGTGGGACTGAACCACCATGGACTGCGTATTCTTTGGAATCGATGTAAAAAGCGTCTTCCATTTTATCTAGCTTTTTGGCCCGTAACTTTTGACCCATCACAAAACTCGAGCATCCAAACCTTGTAACGGTTTTTTTCTTTCTCGATACCCATATATCATTATCGAGAGAGGTGTCGTTGTTAGTCGTAGTGTGGAAAAGACATTGTCCAGAGGGTAAAGAAATATCCAGTACCATCGATTTTGATGGGAACGATTCAATTGCCCATTCTCTCAACTTCAATCCAAGTTCAAAAGCGATCTTGTAATCGAATCGGGGCAAACGTCTCTGATTTTCCAGAAATTTCAGTTCGTCAACATTTTTTTTGGTGATTTGCTTTAAAAGATCAGAATAAGAACTCAGCATGATAAACAATTAAAGCCTGGTCAGAATCCCAGTTCAAGATGCCTTCCCTGTGCTCTGGTTCTTTAACTTCTCGACAGGAATCAGGCTCTTATTTTATATAAAGGGCAGCGGATATTACCCAAAGAAATTCTCTGCTCATTCCTCGACCCGAAGCTGTACTTGCGACAAAAAGTCTGAGTGTATGACGCGCTGATGACCGAAGTAGAATTAGTAGCAGAACGGAGGGCGGGTCGTCACGGTCGCTGCTTATGACCAGCACAAGCTGCGTTGAATCACCCAGTTTGCGAGGCAGCTGCATAGAGAATTCAAGCATCCTGTTGCAAAAACGCCCCTCTCACACCAACGTACTTATTTCACATTGCTCGATGTGCCCGTTTACCACCTTATCCATTCGAGCTTGGCCTTTAGGATCAAGAACGCAATCAATCGGTATGCAAACCAAACACATATGATAATTCCTAGATAGTGACCCGTGTCGTGCTGTAAGTCGAAACTCTCGAGCACTTGTGGACCTGATGAAAAAAGGCACGAGCCGTCCGCGTTTCGGCCCCCGTCCGAGCATGTTAGCTTGAGATTGTTCGGAAACGCGTAATTGATCAAAACTATTGATGTGTAGTTCAACGGACTCAAATAGTTGAAACCTCGTAGCACTTGCGACATTTGCAATGACATCAGACCGGACATCACACAACCTATCGTAAGAACAATCGACACAACGGTGACTACAAAACCCGGGGTGGTGAAAAGAGTGTTGGTGATAATTCCCAAAGCCTCGCCGCAAGTTGATATGACCATGCTGCAGTACATCGTGACAAAAAAATTGTCCGCAGACCGATTCAGACCACATACCAGCACCATAAATATCGCGAACAAAGCGGAAGCAAACGCAGCCATAGGGATCTCCAGCGTCATGTAACCGAGGAAAAAAGGTGTGATTCCATAAACGTTATCATCGAACTCCCGATAGAAATAGTTTCGTTCACTAGGATAGCACGCAAGGTTCGTCAGCATACCAGTGAAATACAAAGCTGTAGACTGTTGAACCAGGCCGAGCCTATTGGAGATACTGGCATAGTCGTGTTTGATTGGTGCAAAAAAAAGAGCAAGTATAATGCCAACGCCTGGAATTTGCGCTAACCTGGCACTCAAAGATTCCATATTACGCCTGATTGTCTTGGCTTGACGTCTCACACAAACTTTGTAGGCCACAAGAAAGGGTGCTTTTTTCCGACCGCGGCCTTCCACTACAAACCCTTCGTGCTTCAATTTGCTACCGCAGGTAGCCAGTTCGTTTGCTTCCAAATCCCAGTTCGAAAGCAGCAATTCGACCCTGTCCCGAGAATTTGACTCGTTGATATCATTCTGGGTATTTACAGATACCATGTCCAGAAAATAATCCGCTACGTTGGTCAGAGGGGGGCATTCAAATCCAAGGCGTCGAAAATAGTCAATCATGTCAAGTGGCCCTCCATTGTACACCACGCGGCCACCTTTGGCCAGCAACAATATGTTCCCCAGCTGTTGGAATACCTCTGCGCGCGGCTGATGGATGCTAATGATGACTGTTTTGCCCGGCTTTTTGCTGATATTGCTCAGGACCTCTAAAATCTTGAAAGAAGTAAAACTGTCTAGCCCAGAAGTAGGTTCGTCGAGCAATAATATTGACGGGTCTGTTAGAAGGTGAATTCCCATAGACACTCTTCTTTTCTCACCACCACTTATCCCCTTTAAAAGCTCGCTTCCAACTAGTGTGTCTTCACAATGTTTCAAGCCTAGCTCTGAGATTATTTCGTTCACTCTTGAGATGCGCTCCTCTGATCGGAGAGCTGACAATCTCAAATCCGCCGCCAAAGATAATGTCTCCTTGACGGTGAGTTGTGCCAACAAGTGGTCGTCATCTTGCGGAACAAAGGAACATAAACCTTTCAGCATTTGTTCAGACACTTGGGTTCCGTTCAGGTGAATAGTCCCTGTTGTGTCCACCGATGTCCAAAACTTTGACCGAACTTTCCCTGATAATATATTGAGTAGTGTGGACTTTCCTGAGCCGGAGGGACCCATTATTGCGTTAATGGTGTTGGGCTTGAAAACAGCATTGATGTTGTTCAAAATGGCGATATTATCTGGAGAATTCTGGGCTGCTTTGATGGTCGTCCAGGTTCGTCTTATCCGGATTTTCATGTTGAGAGATCGAATTTCAACTTGCAGGGCTTCTTGAAGCGAAGAACTCGAGCCAAGAGTATTTGATTCCAAATCTGGCGTGTTGTCCCTGGTAGTTTTTGAAGCAGTCTTACTGCTTTCGACCTGTTTAGCGAGACTTACGTCGACTGTTTTTAGCTGGAATATCAATACTGCAACAGCATAGAATCCAATCGACCAGCAAAAAATTATTATAATTGGGACTGTCCTCCAGGCTCGTGGGATCCCAAGGCTATTCAGCACCATATTGCCGACGCATGCCTCCCTCTGCTCAGACTCACAAGTGAGGTCGGCAAACCCATTGGACATCATGGCCCCGAATGCACACCATAGATAGGCGATGTATTTCGTCCATCTGACATAAACAGGCATTTGTTTAGCGTTAACGAAAAATCCACATGCCATTGATTGTAAAGTGTAATTGAGATTACCCACCAGTGAAGCTTTAGAAAAGTCTCGAGAAATTGCAACTGCAACAAGGGCAAAGGACGTAGAGCACTGATGAACTAGTAGCACTACCGAAAAAAAGGTGAAGAATGATTTTGCTTCGGCATGCATCCCGTACATGAAAAATGTAACAAGCGAGAATAGTAAAGGTATTGCCAAATCTTCGGTTAGAAAATTTGCTAGTCTTCGGGCGATAACAAAAGACCAAGGTGTTACACAGCCTTCGGCCCTTTCGCGATCGTAAACTTTAATGTCTTGTTCGCAAAGTCGATAAATCTCAAATAGTAGAAAAAGATAACCCTGCAATGCCGCCGCGGAATATAGTGCTGATGTAAAAGTCCTTATTCCCTTGGCTGAGGTGGGATCAGGTTTATAGAAAATCCATCCAGTGATTACACCAACCAACACAGGTTCGAGTAAGAGTGCTGCGGTGGTCATCGGATCTCTCCAATTGACCTTGAACGCTCGCCTCGTGAGCACTCTAACTTGTGTTGAAAATGAAACATGGGGCATCACAGAAAGTGAATAAGCCATATTCAATTCAATGAACTTGATCTCATTTTGCGGCTCTTGCCAGCTTTCTATGAGCTTCTTGAGTCTATCCGAGGTTTGTTGCTTAAGTTCCTCAGATCTCGTATCAACGCTGCATATATCAACAAAATAATCTGCAGGATTAACATGCTCTGGGACCTTGAATCCCAGCTGTCTGAAATACGGCACCATTTTCACAACGTCATCACAATAGACATTGTAGCCCTTCGATAGAATACAAACCTGATCCAAAAGGAAGAGGATATCCGCTCGTGGTTGATGAACGCTCATGACGAAGGTTCTCCCTCCTTCATGTGCCAACTTTCGAAGCGTTTTGACCAGCAAATAAGCGGAGTAAGCGTCCAAGCCCGTTGTAGGCTCATCTAAAAACAGAAGTGATGGATTTGAAATCATCTGTACTCCGATGCTGAGTCTGCGCTTCTCCCCACCTGAAAGCCCCGGGTGACGAGGATCTCCCACAAGTGTTTCGGCACAATCACGTAATCCCAACTCAGCGATCAATTCATTGACCAAAACTTGGCGCTCCTTCTTGCTGACGCCGAGCTTGAGATCAGCAGCGTACTGCAAAGTTTCAAGGCAGGTTAATCTTGGGGAAAGCACATCTTGCTGTGTTAAGTAAGCAGTTGTACAACGAGAATTATGTACCGGAGATGATTCTACTGAAATGACATTTTGCTGCGCTGCATCAGGGACGTAGTTAAAGGAACCGGTATATTTCAAATTTCTGGGAATTTTAGAAGCCAGTACATTCAAAAGCGTAGTTTTTCCAGATCCCGAGCCTCCTATGATTGCCATGATAGAACCACTAGGAATTTTCATCGAGATGTCTTGCACAATGGCCACATTTTTGGGGCCGATAACCGATAGCTTGCGAACATCTACTGAGACCCGGGGGGCTGTGGCAAACGATAGCTCATTCTCAACAAGCTCAATATCCATGGACGCCAAGGGTAGACGGCCAGGATGTGTGGACAGAGAGTCCAGATAAGTTGGAAAATAACCTGTACTTATGGTAGAGTAGTTCAAGTAATATGTCAAAAAAGGTAGGCAGTGATATCAGGTTGAACGAGTATCTCTGGCGAGAGTCAACAGTAAGCCAACCTTGCCATCGACTTAGAACGTTGACTCCGGTGAGCTTTCCGATGAGTAACGGAAAGCAGCTCCCTTCTTGAATCCGCTGCTCGCCATTTTCGGGACTGCCGTGTGCAGGCCTTAGTGGTAGTGAGAGTGTCAGCGAGTTAGTAGCGCAAATTTTGGTGGGGAAACTGGAAAGAAAAGATAGTTTGAGGAGAAATACAGGTAGTCCGGCACATTTTTTTTGGCGAGGACCTTTGATCTTGTCTTTTTAGTTATCCTTAGCTCTTACAGTAATCTTTAACAAACTAAAACCCCATGCAAAAAGACCTTCGACGGTCTGAACGAAAATTGGAAGTAGTTTCAACGGGGAAACTATCCGAAAGCTCTCATACCTTTTTATGTGTGATTGAGCAGAGCTGTTCACGTAAGGTTCGTTTATGCGACTTTTAGTGACGTTGAAATGTTAAGTAGTTTTGTCGAATAACGAGTTTGAGAGGGGTTAAGAGACGACCGATTTCGACTGAGAAACTAGTGTAAACATCGATCCTGGCATGAGCAAGAAGATCAAGCAGGAATGGGCATCAAACTTTCGCCAATTTGCGTTTTTTGGATGACAGCTTTTTGACAGCTCTACTTTATCAATCATCATACGAATATATAGAACTTCATTAGAAAAGAGACTGCTACCCATCAAGACAGACTATTCTACAGATAAAACAAAGTAAGAGAGAGTTTCTATGAGTTTACTGATTGATCCAAAGACTAACAGGTTGGATGAATCTAGAAATCTTCATCAAATTTTCATTTCTCTTGACCCCTTCGTGATAAAAGCGATGACAGTGTTATAAAACTGAGTCCAAATCTGAGATCAACTTTCCTAGACAAATCTCTGATCCGGAGCGATTGATATCAGAGACGTACCCCACTTTCTGGTCTCCGAGGGCCACCTCGGCAATCGCCTTTTGCATTATCGTTTCGACCAGCGAATATTATCATCTTTTCCGAATGTGACAGTGGGCACATGACTCTATGTTTTCCAGCATATACTAAGCTATATAGGATCATCTTTCCATGTAGAAAGCTCATCCATCGACTATCGTTCCAACTCTATCTCACCCGAAGCTACCAACGATGGATGCCCTACTCAAATCTACCAAATCTAACGCTCGTGGAATCCCAGAGGCCCCGTTTGTGGAAAAAGTAGAGGATTTCATAAAAGATCCTAACGACTTCGACCTATGTTTTAACAAGTTCCAGGAAAGACTCTCGAAGTACAAATACATGCAGGAATCGAAACTGCTGACGGTCAAACAATTGAAGCAAAAGATTCCAGAAATTGAAAATACGCTAAATATGTGCCATGCCCTGAAGAAACAGCAAGAACGTGGTCGCAATTTGGAAACCAACTACCAGCTCAATGAAACGCTTTATACTACAGCAGAAATAGACACATCACAAGAATTGAAAGTAGGTCTTTGGCTGGGTGCAGACGTAATGCTGGAATACCCTATAGATGAAGCCATTTCTCTGCTGAATGAGAAATTGGCAGATGGTAAGAAAAACTTAGAAGTCAACCAGGAGGACGTGGAGTACCTAAGAGAGAATATCACGACCATGGAGGTCAATTGTGCTAGACTCTACAACTGGGACGTAGAAAAGCGTCAGCAGTTAAAGCTGGCTCAGCAAAAAGCCTGAGTCGGTACCGCACTCGCTGTCATGGTTTGCACATCATAACAAAAGTATTTACCTACATCCTAAACGTGTTTAGAAATTGAACCCCAAGGGGACGTGCAGGCTCGTCACTGGGCTCATCGCCAGGCTCTACTTCCTGGCCATTCTCGCCTTGTGCGGCATGCAAACTTCCTGATTCAGACGGGCTCGGCTCTGGTCCGGCAGCTACCACACCCCTTGATGGTCCTGGTTGAGCACTCTTCTTGAATAGCGGGAGCCTGAACACTTCAGATCCCGGGAAAAGTCCTCGTTCGATGAAAACGCCGCACATCCAGCTCAAGAACGCGGTAACCACCCCCACGAGGCCCTGGTTCAACATTAAGATGGCAACCAAAGCGTTTATTACAAACTGGTCATTGAAACTCCATTTGATTTGTTTGGACCGGGACCCCAACGGTTTGATTATTTTTACGTCAAATCGATACATTCGCGGCGTGTGCTCCTTGTAAAAATGGAAAAGACTCATCACAATGGGAAGAGCACCAGTGGTGAACCGATTCCACTTCAAGAATGGATTCAAATTAAATATCCAAGCTGTCACAAGGACAACAACGCTGGTGTACATCCATGTCAATGCTATCAGACTCAAGTATTTTCGACTGCCCAGCAGTCTTTCCAGATGCCTGTAGTAGTACCATATAAGTGTTATTAGTATTACATCCGTCTCATTCACCGCCGAAATCTGGAATGTCATCAACCTGTAGTACTGTTTGTAAGTTGAGATAAATGGATCGGTGTAAAGCAGAAACCAATATTTGACACCGGCTACTGAGGCAAAAACTGGTATTCCTAAACTCAAAAGTGTGCATAGCTTCGTCACCGGAAAGCTTGAGAGGCCCTGAGGCGTCTCGGTGGCCATCATCTTGGTTTAGTTGTGATATATTTCTTCTCTCTCTCTGAGATGAGATGGATTTGAGCTAACTTATTCAATTAATTAAGGTCTTAAACTAAGCACTAGACTCTCTGAGTATTTCATGACCACGAAACAAATCGAGAAAGATGTCCTCTGGTGGTCAAACTCCTGAACTGGAATCAGCAGTAGATCACCTTGTCACTATTCTGCACCAGCCCATTTTTACAGGCGAAATACATGACATTTTGAGCAATTTAGTTTACTATATACCTCGACTGCGTAGAAAGAGGAAACTGGAACAGCTTGTCTCTGGATTCCTGGAATCACAACTGTGGTCTATGTTACTTGGTGAAGATCGGAGTGTTTTACAGGAAACCGCTGAAGCTATCTTTTCTTGGAAACTTTCAATTTCTGAACCTGTCATTAGCGTCGCTGAGTTTTACGCAGTCTGGGATCGAGCGATCAAGAACTGTAAAGCATGGAATATCAGCAAATTGACCGTTTTGACTGGTATATTGGGTACCCGCGCCAAGCTTGACACTCTTCAAACGCAGTTTTTCCTTGACGATTCAAACTCTGTGTCGGGAAAATATAGGAATTGGAAATACGAGCTCTTCATGCCAGTCTGGCGACAATTGTTTAGAGAAACTATGAAACACTCGCCAAGAGAAGCAGAGTACTTAGCGGTGTTGTTATCGTGCATTTATGAGAACCGCGACGTGAATGAAGTGATGGGTGAACAATTGGCGCCCGTGTTACTGCAGTTGTCACTGACAGTCATCAATGACTATAAAAAAAGCCCATCGTTCGTTTCCAAAAATTTGGGGAGCATCGCAAAAACCTTGGAAAGTACGCTTTCTAAGACCAACATTGTTGTCGTTACGAATGCGCTTCGTGCAGTTACCGCCACGACTTTCGACATTTCCTTGCGCGAAATGCACGCTCCCAGAGCCAATTATTCAACTCAAATATACTCGAATCAGCTGCTCACCGTTATTTCTATTCTTCGAGGCTGTTTATCTCGGCCAGCAATTCCCAAAGAATGGTACAGCCAAGTCATCATGTCGCTATTTTATGTTGATTTTATTGCCCAAGATTTTGGCAAAAAAGGGTTTCAGTCCTACGAATATATCTACAAGATCAGCGTGGCAGGATGTACCGTTGACGTGGCACAATATTATAACTGTCTTGACACCATGCGTGGCAACATCTATCAATCCAGCGGTAACAACGTTGTTAATAACAGTCGAATCCTGTACCTGCTTAATTTTCTTGAGTTTTCACTAGGAATAGTGCCCGTCACTCCCGACTTCCTCAGCGAATTTTTCGTTCCTGTTGTAACCTTCTATGCTGCCTCTTCGGATGCTAATATTTGTGAGGCTGCACAAGCGACGCAACTTTGTCTCTACAACAACAAGTCGGCAGGCGAATTCCTTCAAGTTTGGAAAACCACGCACTATCTCGAATTTCTAGAACAGTCCACACAACGGTTTTTGGCTGGTGTTCTCAAATCGAGCCAACTGATCCACATTTTCGCTGCAATTGCCCAAGAAATTCCTGCCCTTAAACCGACCAATCCTGATATTTCACGCGAAGTTTTACACTACACCTATTTGCTCGTTTTGAACCACCAAAAGGAATCTTCCGAAGTCGTCTCCACGCTGATACAGTGTCTAGCTCAGCAACTCCCTCATATCAAAACCAAGTACATTACAGGTTGGCTGGAAAATATCATAGAATTGATACAATTTTGTCCAGCTCAGAAGGAAAAAATCTTTGATTGTCTCTGGAAACAAATAAATTCGGGGCTCTTACCAGACGACCGTGCTCTGAGTTGGTTCTTAAGTTCACAATCCAAGCTTTGACACTTCTACAAACTAACGAAAACTTGGCATCAAAATTCAGAAAAATACCAGATCGACCAGATTCCAATCCAAAATCATCTCAGGAAGTTGAATAAACTATTCTTCTTTCTAAATTCCTACTAAATTCATCAAGTGTCAGGGTCTGTTCTTATTTCGATGTCATTTTTCAAGGCGATGAGCATCGCTATAATTAAGAAAATTTTTCAGACCTTAAGCATCCTTTTAAACTCATCACTACTGGAAGGAGCCTTTAGAGTACCAGGAAAACACCTCTGACTGCCCTCAACTGCCTTTGAAAGTACTGGCAGCATGAGTAAGACTGATGTCAATGATTCGGCAACGCTGAAGAAAGATCTCAATGAATATGAACAACATTACTTCAGTTCTTATGATCACCATGGTATTCATGAAGAAATGCTTCAAGATTCGGTGAGAACGCTTTCGTACCGTAATGCGATTGTTCAAAACAAAGATTTGTTTAAGGACAAGATTGTGCTAGACGTTGGTTGCGGTACAGGTATTCTCTCGATGTTTGCAGCGAAAAATGGTGCCAAACACGTTATTGGCGTTGATATGTCAAGCATCATCGAAATGGCTCGCGAAATCGTCGATCTCAATGGATTCTCTGATAAGATCACTCTTCTGCGTGGTAAATTGGAAGACGTGGAACTACCATACCCAAAAGTTGACATTATTATATCTGAATGGATGGGTTACTTTCTGTTGTATGAGTCTATGATGGACACCGTTCTATTAGCCCGTGATCGTTATCTCGTTGAAGGAGGTTTGATTCTTCCAGACAAATGCTCAATCCACATAGCTGGTATTGAGGACGCCCAGTACAAGGACGAGAAACTCAATTACTGGCAAGATGTTTACGGCTTCGATTACTCGCCATTCATCCCGCTAGTGAAAAGGGAGCCTCTCGTAGATACTGTTAACCATAGTGCCGTTAACACCACGAGAGCCAAATTGGTGGAGTTTGACTTGAACACCATTACCGTCGCTGACTTGGCTTTCAAGTCAAAATTCAAGCTTGAAGCAAAAAATCAAGATTTCATCAACGGACTCATCAGCTGGTTCGACATTGAATTCCCTGCGCCAAAAGGTAAGAAACCTGTAACGTTCTCAACAGGTGCTCATGCTCCTTATACGCATTGGAAACAAACCGTTTTCTATCTTGAAGATGACCTTGAAAGTGAGAAGGGTGATGTTTTGGAAGGAGAATTATCCTGCACACCAAACAAGACCAACAACAGAGATCTGGACGTGAAGATCGCGTACGACTTCAAAGCTAAAGGTACGGAATCTGCTCAGAGATCCAAGAAAAACACAAACTCGTATGTGATGCATTGAAGAACATGTAAGATAGGTTAATATTGTACATTAGAACATAATCAGTAAAGCACAACTACTAGAAAAAAAGGCACAAACATATATTTGTTTATTCCGCGCGCGAACATGAGAAATTATCTGTAGTAAACAGGAATCAAACTTTAAACCTATAACTAATGTTACTTGATCTACATATTTGAATCCTTGAAACGTCTAAAAAATAGAAGTTTGATTAACTCGAAGCATTAAAACACTTACTCGTGCTTCAAAGTCTCGGCGAAAACCTTGGAGACAGAGCCCTTCTTGTGCTCGGCCTTCTTGGAACCCAACTTCTCGGCAGCAAAGACCTTGGCGTATGGGTTCAATCTCAACAAGACTTGCTTGTTCTTCAATGGGTTCTTCTTCAAAACGTGAGTACGCTTTTGGCTTGGCTGGCCAGCTGGTCTAACAACAGATTGGATTTCAGAAGAGTTGATGATTCTGGTAACATCGGTGTTGGAGATGATGTTGGATGGCAAAGTGTAGTTGGACTTGACGGAAGAAGCAACGGTCTCGGAACCCCAGACCTGGTCCAATTGAGCGAAAGCAGCTTCGGTCCAGATGACGAATCTACCCAAGTGGGCACCTGGGGCCAACTGCAATAGGTTCAAAGAGGCAACGTTGGCGGTTTGAACACCTGGCAAGTTTCTGAAAGCCTTGACAAGACCGTTGTCGTTGGCGTACACAACCAAAGGACCTAGTCTCTGGGTGAATCTTCTGTTTCTGTACTTACCCTTACCGGCTCTCAACTTCTTGGACTTGAGCACCTTGACCACGTCAGAGTGGGCACCGACGGCCTTTAGGGCGGCGACGGCTTCCTTGGTCTTGGTGATGGATTCTAGGTCAGAAGAGATAACGAGAGGGATCTCTGGGATCTTCTCGACACGGTGACCTCTAGCCAAAACCAAAGAGGCCACAGCAGAGGCGGCGATCGCAGACGCGGTAGCGTATCTCTTTTCGTTGTGGTTGACCTTAACGTTCCACTTTCTCCAGGTCTTGGTAGGAGCGAACATACGACCACCACGACACATGTTACCGAAAGCAGCCTGACCGGATCTGTGGGTACCACCACCACCGACACGAGGAATACGGGCAACAGCACGACCGGTACCCCAAGATTCGGCAGAGGTTTGGTGACCGGCCTTCTCGGAGACGGCGTAAGCCTGTCTCTTGTTCTTGTTCACGCTGGTGAAAACGCTGTGGACAAGGTCTGGACGGATTGGAGCCGAGAAAACGGCTGGCAAAGCCAAAGAGTTGCCGGAAGCTTCACCGGAGAGCTTTTGCACGGAGACTTGAGGACGAGAGGACATGGTTCTTAAAACTAACAAAGAGTGCGATGGGGTGTTTCGGAAAAGAACAGTGGGAAGGAAAAGTCGATGAGATCGTCGGCCTTTTTATAGTCCTGAAAAAAAAAATTTTTTTCCAAAAAATTTGAGAGTGGTCGCTGAGTACAAAATCGAGTAGATGTTTGGATCGAGGGATAGATAGAGGAGTGGGTAGATGTTTGGATAGAGAGCTGCATAGAGGAATGGGTGAATAATTGGGTAGAAGACCAACGGTATCTTGAGATCTGTTAACAAAGAAACTAACCCAACTACACACACACACACAACGATGATCTATATTTGAGGTTAATTTTATTACTCTAGTGTTTTCCACATGCACTAAGGGTGTCCTACATTATTTAGAAAGTCTCAGTACTAGCTATGATACATGCGGCGCCACTAATACTGCGCCTTTTCAACACCAGAACTTCCATGTACGGTAGTAGAAGGGCTTGGATTTCAAAACAGCTTTTTCTTCGGCCACTTCTTGTCTCAAAGTGTCGATATCCACCACTCTTCTACCGGTGTCAATGTCGATGTCCTTGGCTCTAATAAATAGCTTCCAGTTACGTTTCCATAGCTTGTGGCCAACGTAAAAGGCCAAAAGAACTGGGAAGGACAAGTAGGCTTCGAAAAAGGCCTCAGCACTAGGGGCATCTCCAGGAGGCCACACGGCAACCCAGAATTGGGCAATAAGCACCAGTAGAATTAGACCAGCACCGTAACCAGACCCCCACACGCCCACGGTAGACGCGAAGGCCAGCTCATCGGTGGAGCGACCTTGCGCAGCAAGAGCTCTTCTAAAGCGGAGATGGCACAGACAGATACCAAACCAGGTGAACAGAGACGACAAACCCGATAGCGCCAGCAACCAGTTGAAAACATCGCCTTCTTTGTCGGATTGCGCAATGAAACATAGCAGACCAAAAGTACAGGTCACAGCAATACCCACAAGTGGTCTACCCTTTCTGTCGACGTATGCGAAAACTTTAGGAAGCGAGCCCTGCTCGGCCAAAGCGGTGATGGATCTGGAGCAAGCGAAAACGGCAGAGTTACCTACCGATAGCACGGAAATCAAGATGACCACGTTGATAACACTTGGAAGACCACTGATTCCGTGGTTCTTGATAGCGATCACAAATGGGGAAGCAGCAGCGTCCACGGACGATGCACCAATTAGTCTTGCGTCGTTGTAAGGAACGAGCAAACCGATCAAACACAGCGAGATGATGTAGAATAGCGAGACTCTCCAGAAAACCTGTTTGGAGGCACTAGGCAGCGCCTTTCTTGGGTTTTCCGTTTCGGCAGATGCCAAACCGACAAGTTCTGAACCGGCGAAAGAGAAAGCAGCGGTCACAAACACTGTACATACACCCTTGAACCGTTGGCCTGCACTGTCACCGACCAACGCACCGGGAGTGTGCCAGGTGGTACCTCCGATGTAATGACCGTGAGGGCCACCACCACAAACCAAAATGACACCCAGAATGATGAACCCGATCACGGTGACCACCTTGATGAACGAAAAGATAAATTCGGCCTCACCGTAACCTTTGACACCAAACATATTGATGAGCACAATGACGACGTAAAACAACGCAACGAAACCGTCGCGATACTTGGGTGGAGTTCCCCAAAAGTTGACCGTGATCGACGCGGCCACAATTTCTAATGGCAGCACCACCAGCCACTGAAGCATATAGTTGTAGTTGACAGCGAAACCGAAAGACTCGTCCACGAAACGTGTAGCAAACGTCGTGAAACCACCAGACACCGGGTATGCCACGGCCATCTCACCGGCGGACATCACCATACAGTAGATCATAGTACCTGTGAGACCCCAGCCGATCAAGATACCGGCAGGACCGGCAGTTCTAAGGGCCGTTCCGGACCCCACGAACAACCCGGTACCGATGGCACCACCAATGGCAATCATTTGCAAGTGTCTGTTCTTAAGATGACGTTGCAATGGAGATCTAGCCGTTGCGATGGCTGTTCTTTCAGCTGGCGTGAGGTTTGGGTCGAGTTCTTCGACCGGCACCTGTTTGAAGCTGTCTTTGAAGTCCTGCCAGGCGGAACCCGACTTGGACGACGTTCCATTCTGGGCACCGGCCTTGTTGGACTCGGCGGAGGTATCGTACGAGTGCGTACCATCGCCCTGGTAGCCTTCTTCCTGCGCGTATACAAAGTTTTTCTTGTCTTCCGACATAGAGATGGCAGGCTTGTTGGGATATGAAGAGAACAACTATATGAAGAACAAACTGAGTACACTTTCCGGTTCTTCTGTCACCAACGTTGTTGCAGGTCTTTTATACGCAGCGAAGCTATTGCCAAGGATCGAGCGATGGGCCGAGTATAATCGTTGATTGTGCGGTCCCGGGCTTATCTTGAACGGTGGGGCCTCCTTGCGTCCTTGAGTTCGAGATATGGAGATGACAGTGGTGAGGAAGATGATAATCTCGATTATCGCTAAACCATGCGGCACTAACTTTGTCCAAACCACAGTTGCTTATCACTGGTTACCGTATAGTTTAGTGTTGTTAAAAGGGAACAACGTGGATTTCTCGTGAGAGTGACCCGGTTCTTGGGAGAAACGTAAGGCTCTGTTTCACTGATAAGCTTGGTATTTAGGCCACTGACAAACCCAGGATGTTAAAGATTAGATAGTAGTAGGGGTATGGTACAGGAGGTAAGTTCTTCAATCCGAAGATGCGTACGTAGCTCATGGGAGGAGATTCGTCGTTCATTGGATAGAAAGGTACTTTCGTTATTCGTAAGACAGCGAAAGTGAGTGAGAGATACGTACGTTCGTAGCTGGTTGGTATACAGAGATAAGAACTACGTTGGTTTGAAGGGAAACCGGTGAGAGTGGAGTGAAGGTAGTAGTGAGTGGAGTGAAAGGTAGTGGAATGATTAGTGATGATCATGACGAGGAGTTTGGGTTTTGCCAAGGAAGTTTTTCATGGTGTTGTCGTAGACGTTACAGGCGGGAGAACGATAATGTGGGTGAGGCGGGAGTTATTGCGAGAACTAAAGTGAGCTTTTTCATAAGTGTGGGAGTCAAGTTATCAAAAGTGTGTATCTACAACAGTAAATAGAAGAAAACTTAGAAGGGGAATACACACACACAGTTTGATTAGAGAAGAGAGAACAGCGGGGAAGATTAGGTGAGAGAAGAGGTGGAAGAACAGGTGAGGGAACAGGTAAGACTGGGTGGAAGAAACCTTAAGTGAATAGCGAGGTGGAACCTTTGATGAAAGAACAGTTGATGGGGTTATTCAATAGATGGAATCCGTAGCTAATTTTATGGATGCCAGGTCTTGGAATTGAGTTTGGTTAGCGGTGTAGTGTATTCAGTTCAAGTGGCTACCACGATGAGACCATGGTTTCAAAGTGAAAGGGTATGATGATTTTAGATTTACTTGAAAATAGTAGATGTCATATCCAGATGTCATACTCAGATGTCATATTCAGATGTCTTGACTCGATACGTTGAACTAGGTTGTCACCAAAATTGAGAGAGCCTCTCAACTTGAGGCAGCATGGAAGAGTACTCACCTTTAAAAAGCACGATCTCAACTTGAGAGGGCTTCCAAAAGTAGATACGATTTTCAGATCGTTGTTTAAAGCAAACCCATAAAGTCAAACTTGTCGTGCGTTGCGTGGAAGTTCACCAAAGACTAGAAATACAAGCAATTTCAGCAAACGGAACTACAGGGCAATCACATCGAAAGATGGTCAGTACGATAGTTAGAAGGCAGAATTTAACAAGTGAGAGCGACGTTTTCTTTAGCATTTGATTGCTGGGTGCTAATGTGTTAAAGAAGGCAGTTTACATGCAGCAAGTGATTACCTGACGGTTTCAATCGTGGGTACCTATTGATACAAGCGTGGCTCAACAGCTGAAAGCCACTTACTACTAATTGCTTTGAGAATGGCAAGGCATCGAACAGCAATTGATTGTATGACAGTCTCAATTGTGGGTGAACACCGCTACAAGCATAGGTCTGAGATACTAATTGTTTGACGCACTGGACTTTAGACAGAGAGCAGCGTGTGCAGCAGTTGACTGCATGGCAGTCTCATCTCGGGTAAAGAAGGCTACAAGCGTAGCCAAGCCATTGATTGTTGGACGCCCTCAAATGCGGTAAAAACGGATACAAGATTAGCGAAAAACTCGGCTGTCTAACGCATCCCATTGTGAATAAGAAAGCAGGGCGGGCCTACCGCTCTAAACTGTGGATAAAGTGTAATATTCTTGTAGCTCAACCCCCTGACGCTCCCCACTGTGAATAACAGCAAGACATTGTGCAATTGAGAAACCTTCCTCAGAAACCCACCAATCAAAATTTGCATACTTAAGTTGAAAGTCCGTCTTTCTCAACGTACAAGTAGAAGAAGCAACGTTCTTCCCCAAATTTAAGTACTTAAGTTGATAGTTACTCTCGACAAGAACGCAAACCACCGTTCACAATCACCCTACGCCATCAAGATCTTACAACCCTACCAATTTCAAGAAAGCGTATACCTCTTCAACTCCCGCTAAAATCGCATTTTCTGGGCATCGACCTTCCTCTCTGTTTTTTAAAAAACTATTACTCAACAAACTTCCTATAGAAACCTCTTCTTTGCTCATTGCACCATTAAAGTTCACAACTTTCAGTGCTTCACACCCTTCACTTCAGTCTCACTGATCACTTCTTCTGTCTCTGACGTACCGAACTCTCTCTAATAAGCTCTTGTCAAATGTTCAACTTCATCACCAAAATCTTAAAAACCTAAACTCACTCAACCTTGATTTCATCTCTGCTACTATCAGTCATTCTCACTTCACAAGCATGGTCAACCTCAATAAGGTCCCACCACGGCACAGGAAACAATACTATTTAGCTCTTGGTCTGGAAGGTTCAGCCAATAAGCTTGGTGTTGGCATCATTAAACATCCTTTGCTGCCTCAACATGCAGACAGCGATCTTTCACACCATTGTGAGCTGCAAATCTTGGCCAACATACGAGATACGTACGTCACTCCACCAGGCGAAGGCTTTTTACCCAGGGACACCGCCAGACACCATCGTAACTGGGCAGTTAGACTGGTGAAAAAAGCGTTGCAAGAAGCTGGCATCAAAGATCCAACCGATCTAGACACCATCTGTTTCACCCAGGGACCAGGAATGGGAGCACCGTTGCATTCGGTCGTCGTGATGGCCAGGACTCTTTCGCTTTTGTGGGATGTGCCGCTTGTAGGCGTGAACCATTGCGTAGGCCATATCGAGATGGGCAGAGAAATAACAAAGGCAGAAAATCCGGTGGTTCTGTACGTTAGCGGTGGAAACACCCAAGTTATTGCATATTCCGAAAACCGGTACCGGATCTTTGGCGAAACGCTCGATATCGCCATCGGAAACTGTCTGGACAGGTTTGCCAGAACGCTGAAAATTCCGAACGAACCATCGCCCGGTTACAATATTGAACAGCTTGCGCTCAAGTGCACCAATAAGGACCAACTGGTAGAGCTGCCTTACACGGTCAAGGGAATGGACTTGTCGATGAGCGGAATCTTGGGCTACGTTGACTCACTGGCTAAAGACCTGTTCAACAAAAACACCAAGAACAAGCTTTTATTTGATCCCCAAACGGGCCAGCAACTTGTCACCGTTGCCGATTTGTGCTACTCACTCCAGGAAAACTTGTTTGCCATGCTCGTGGAAATAACAGAACGGGCCATGGCCCACGTCAACTCCAACCAGGTCCTCATTGTTGGCGGTGTTGGGTGCAATGTGAGATTACAAGAAATGATGGCCTCCATGTGTCGCGACAGGTCAAATGGCCAGGTGCATGCTACAGACGAGCGGTTTTGCATTGACAACGGTGTCATGATTGCGCAAGCCGGTCTTTTACAGTACAGAATGGGTGATGCAGTCCAAGATATCGCAGACACTGTGGTAACCCAGAAATTCCGGACCGACGAGGTGTACGTCGCCTGGAGAGAGTGATAGATTTACTAGATACAGAGCATTAAATAGGACTGTCGAAAGATGTGGCCTTCAGCCAAAAACCTCAAGATCAAGGTTGCCATTTCTTTGGTATTCTTACAGTGGCACAGCCTATACCGATATTAATTAGCTTGAGTGACGGATCTCGTTATAAATACTGAATAAAGATACCAAGTTTCGACAGATCTGAGCGTTTGAAGGATGTCTGGAAGCCTCAATGACTGTCTGGAACAGCTCAAAGTATCTAGTAATTCGATTCAAACATTGTATTTTAAACCTCCGGGCATTTTCCACAATGCTATCGTCCCAGACCCATCTGTTTCTTACGCAGACATAATCACCAATATAATACGCGATGGGGACGCTCAGGAAGAAGCTCCTTTGTACAAGATCGATCAGAACAAGCTTCCAAGACGCAAGGACGACAAAGTTGGAGTGTTTGACTTTTTGACGGAACACGAAGCGAATTTGAAGCGAAATCGCCGTTTGGGAGGTGCCGATGAACCACCCATCATTCACGTACCCAAGAGTTTTTACCTGAAACAGCACGAACAGGACGCTGCCCGTAGTGAACAACAACGTGGATTTCTGCTAGAGGAACTTAAGACTGAAGGTATTTTTAAAGCGCTGCTCAAAAAATTCGAGGGCGATGAGCAGGTTCGAAACTTGCTCCACGCATTGCAAAACGGGACCGTGATCACGGAAGATAGCGACTCTGGAATCAGCGGTCGCAGAAAGACCCTTTTTGTGGAGGACTTCCCGGTAGAATTGATCTTCAAAGTGCACAGCGAGATCGTGACGAACTGGCCGATATCTGAATATCAGAAAAAGTATTCTCATCTGTTGCAGCGGTATAAGGAGATCGATGCCGAAATTCGTCAGCTTCGCAGCGAAATCTCTCAGCAGGAAGAACAATTGCAAGCTAAGGCAATGAGTTCTGGAATTACGAAATTGATCAGGAAAGAGCAAGAGGAAATTTCAGAGCTACGAAACCGGCTAGAGGCATTACAGAGACCATGAGTGGTGTGAGCAGAGGTACTATAGCAGTAATATGGTAAGGGAGCTGAGAAAATGTCATAAAATCGGCAAATTCAGAAAAGTGCTCAAAAAAGTTTTGAAAACTCGCGCCCAGGAGTCCTAAAAAAACATGGACTCTTCGGTCAACTGCATTAATCTCAACGAATCATCAACTGTCCTTCATCATGCTTCCTTACTTTTCCTAATCCTCCTTTGTCCTCTGTCGTCTCTCAACCCTCGTGCAATGAGAGAGAGCTCTTGAATTATTACTGGATTCGAAGAAAACCGCAAGGCAAAAGCGCAACCTGTCAACAAAACCACCATTAAAGCTCACCCACAAGACTTGCTAGGACTTAGTTTAGAGGCATGGGGTCAAGTTCTAGCAATTCTGATCAATTTTCTCAAATCAGCAGAGCGGTCTCAACTACTGCTTCTGCAATCTTTGGATCGCAAACCATGGAAGATACAATCTTGTCATACAGCAGTCCTTACAAGAAACTACTGCATCAAACGATCACACACTCAGGGTCGAGCAATGCACTCACGAAATTGCGTACATCAGCCAATCCGTTTAGAAAGGAAGACAACAAGGCATTTCAAGATATTTATTCTGCGGCCAATGGAAGATCGTTTTTCGAAAACCAGTTTAGTAACACAAAGACCAGTTTTAGGTTACTAAGTTACCTCAGTGAAGAGCTTCTGTACGACATACCAAGTAGTGGTCAATCCCATCGCGGACAAAGGAAAAATTCCGGCAAGTTTTTAAAGGAAAATGGTGAACATGTAGAGAAACAGGAAAATACCAGAGCGCTGGAAGAACCGTCACTATTCCAAGGTTTTGAATCGTCGCTGCCGACCATTGATGAAATGATTACCTCGGGCCCTCGTCAGAAAACCACAGCTATAGAAAATGGGGAAAACAACGCAAATGATAATAATGCCGGTTTTTCTCTGCCATCAGAGGTCGATTGGGACGAAGTAAATACCTCCAATTCTTTGAGCGTGCTAAAAGCGGCATCTCAAACGCTTTTAGATGGCTTGGATCTTTTGGAAATACAGAAAAACCTTGCTGCAAGCGAAATAAAAGAGATTGACGCAAAGCTCGAAAGGCTTAAAGCAGTGCGTGAGCTGATCTTCAAGAGGGTGGCCAGGGTTGACCAGAACGAGATCTTTTACGAAAAACATTTGGCGTTTGTAAGACAGAGACTTGATGTCGTGGAAGCTAATGAACTAGATAGTCACGGTTCCGATTCTGATGTGCCCTCAGAAAGGGAAGAGTCCAACACTGACATTGGAAAAGAAGCGCAAGCGAGTACAGCTGTTAAAAGAAGCTACGTCACAGGAAATGAAAGCGATGATGACGAAGAAACGTCTGCTCTAATGAGCAAGTCTATTTACCAAAAAGTACGGAGCCGGCATGAGCGCCGGGGTTCTAAATCTACAGCAAAGAGCTCTCATCATTTTCATGAGCCTTCAAGAACCAAATTTCACAGCTCTAACAGACGACGGAAGACTTATCCCACTTTACAGCAGTTTTACGAACCCGGTAGTAAAATTATGGCTTTACCACAAGCTCACGACGATGGCATCACTTGTCTAGACTTTGACATGCCATTTGGAACCATGAGCACAGCTGGTAAACTTGATCATTGCGTAAAAATATGGAATTTGAGTAAAGGAACCCAAATTGGTAGTCTTTCGGGTCATCTGGCGTCTGTGAGCTGTATGCGGATGGACGAATCCTACACTTTGGTCACCGGTGGACGTGATGCATTGCTCAAGGTCTGGGATATCGAAAAGGCCGAAGAAATATTCCAAGACGAAAATGCACAGGAAGAAGACCAAGAAGAATTGTGTTTGCACACATTCGACGCGCATGTGGACGAAATCACTGCGCTGCATTTTGAAGGCACCACGTTAGTGTCTGGTTCGCAAGATCGGACGATTCGTCAATGGGATCTCCACACTGGCAGATGTTTGCAAACCATTGACATAGATTTTACAAACCGGGGCACATCCACGGGATTATCTTCTATCAGTTCACAGAACCCAAGCAGTAATGTGCTTCTCACGCACAACGAGCCCCCGGTCATCGGCGCATTACAATTTTACGATGCCGCCATGGCTACCGGTACCAAAGACGGTGTGGTACGCTTGTGGGATCTCAGATCCGGCCAGGTCGTTCGCGCGCTCGAGGGGCACACTGATGCCATCACGGGCCTGCAGTTCGACTCTGTAAATCTGGTGACGGGCTCACTTGACCGCAGTATTAGAATATGGGATCTCCGTACCGGACTCTTGGCCGATGTGTTTGCATACGATCGTCCCATCAGCAGCTTGGAGTTCGATTTCAACAAAATCGTCGCTGCAGACAACGAAAGTTGTGTAAGGGTTTACGACCGCAAGGATGGTCGTAAATGGAAATGTGGCGACGAAGCCGAAGATGACAAAGAAGCCACTAGTATCGTGGAGTTTGTCCGTTACAAGAATGGCTATTTGATCGAAGGTCGCACCGATGGTACCGTCAATACCTGGGCTGTTTGAATTTTAACGTAGACTGGGGACAACTCAAAAATCTCAACGAAATAGTTTGTAAATAGTACATCTAGCAGAAGCAAATATTCACTCTCTTATGAAAACATCTATTCAAGCTTAGTCCAGTGCACGGCTGATCAACAATGTCGTTCGTCTAGGAACTGTTATTTTTTAGTTGTTATTATTCTGAATTATTGTATCAACTCAAGATGCTCAGAAATTTACCAAAGCTAGTTCATTCGAAAGCCTCAAATCAGCTCTTTTCAAGGCATTTATTACAAACAGTTCTAGACTCGCATATGTGTTCCTGTTTTGCGCTTTAAGTTACAAAACTCTAAACATCATGAACATTCCATACTTTCTGTCATCTGATCCATAAATGATCTTGAAAAAACTGCAGAGTGGCGATCGAACTTGGTTCTTCACAACGAAAAACAACAAGTTTTGACCATAAAACGCTTTGTTTTGAGTGTTTAGAACATTGATCAGAACCGTCTCAAACTCACAATGAACTTTGGAAGCCAAACTCCAACAATTGTGGTTCTTAAAGAGGGCACCGATGCGTCCCAAGGCCGTGGACAAATCATTTCCAATATCAATGCATGTTTGGCGATTCAGGACTCTTTGAGGCCCACACTAGGTCCATTGGGTTCAGATATTTTGATTGTGTCTTCCAACGGAAAAACAACGATCTCCAACGACGGCGCGACGATTTTGAAGCTTTTGGACGTGGTCCATCCTGCTGCTAAAACTTTGGTAGACATTTCAAGAGCTCAAGACGCAGAAGTGGGCGATGGTACAACCAGCGTGACCATCTTAGCTGGGGAGCTCATGAAGGAGGCAAAACCGTTTTTAGAAGAGGGTATTTCGTCGCATGTCATCGTCAAAGGCTACAGAAACGCTGCTAACATGGCCATCAAGAAAATCAAGGAACTTGCGTCATCGGTTTCCAGCGATAATGGAGCCAACAGAGAGCTGTTAGAACGCTGTGCCAGAACCGCGATGTCCTCGAAACTCATCAGCAGCAATTCCGATTTTTTCGTCAAGATGTGTGTCGACGCTGTGTTGTCTCTTGATCAGGAAGAACTGGACGATAAACTGATTGGGATCAAAAAAATCCCGGGCGGTGCTATGGAGGACTCTATTTTCGTGAATGGTGTTGCTTTCCAGAAAACATTTTCCTACGCAGGTTTTGAACAACAACCCAAAGTGTTCGAGAACCCTAAGATTCTCAGCTTGAACGTGGAGCTGGAATTGAAGGCCGAAAAGGACAATGCCGAAGTACGAGTTGAACACGTCGAAGATTACAATGCTGTCGTGGACGCAGAATGGAAAATTATTACCGACAAACTTGAACAAATCGAACAATCCGGTGCCAATATCGTGCTTTCCAAATTACCTATTGGTGACTTGGCTACCCAGTTTTTCGCTGACAGGAACATCTTTTGTGCCGGAAGAGTTGCTGCTGAAGACATGAACCGTGTGATTTTGGCTGTTGGGGGTGCTATTCAATCGACAACTTCAGATATAAAACCGGAACATCTAGGAACATGCGAGCTGTTTGAGGAAACCCAGGTGGGTTCCGAACGTTACAACATTTTCAAAGGCTGTCCGCAAGCCAAGACCTGCACATTGCTACTGCGTGGTGGTGCTGAACAAGTCATCGCAGAAGTGGAAAGATCTCTACACGATGCCATAATGGTTGTCAAACGAGCCATCAAAAGTAAACTTGTCGTTGCCGGAGGCGGTGCTATAGAAATGGAGATTTCGAAATACCTAAGAGATGAATCTAAAAAAATTGCTGGCAAACAACAACTGATAATCAATGCTTTTGCCAAAGCTCTTGAAGTCATTCCTAGACAGCTATGTGAAAATGCTGGACTTGACGCAACAGATATATTAAATCGTTTACGAATGGCGCACAGTAAAGGTGAACAGTGGTTTGGCGTAGACTTCGACGCAGAAAGTATCGGTGACAATTTTGCCAAGTTTGTTTGGGAGCCTGCCCTTGTTAAGATAAATGCCTTGAGCAGTGCCACTGAGGCCACCAATTTGATTTTATCTGTGGACGAAACAATCAAAAATAAGGAAAGTCAACCTGCTAATGCCGGTATGATGCCTCCACAGGGTGGTGCCAGAGGTAGAGGGATGCCAATGCGTTAAGTTTTGTAACACCATGTAGATATAAACAGTGTGCGCCAAAATACCGAGGCAACTTCTTGAAAGAAGTAGAGAAGATGAGCCCCGCTTGACCAACTTTGTGGTACGTTCTTCTCGGTTTTTGATGCCTTATCCGCGTAATGCTTTCAATCTCTGCGCCAATTTCTGCTCCTTCTCGTCGGATACTGTGTCTGTTTTTGTTGGGACTTCTGTCACATCCTGCAACGCGGCCGACTGTTTCAACTCCAGACCATTTTCATCGGCAACTTTATTCATGAGCTCGTCAACCCTATCGTTGTCCACCACTACTGCATCAGAATTGGCTCCCATATCTTCGTAAACGTTAACACTCGTGTCTAAATCTTCAAACTGTTGCTCGAATTTGTCCATGATCATTGTTATTTGCTGCAAATTCATACTCTGAAGCGCTTTGTCCATGCCACGACACACTTGTGCCATGCTTCCAGAGACTTGGCGCATGGTAACGGCAGTTTGGACCCTGGACGCCACAGAGTCGACTCTGGAAGCCAATTTCAATAGCTGGAGGCGTTCGTTACGCTTGCGGACCGAATTAGAGGCATAAAGACGAGCTATTTCTTCGCTTTCGTTGAGTGCTTTTTTCAATTTGTTCGCCTCCTGTTTCTCCTCTTTGGCCGCTTTTTGAGCCTGTTTCGCCAGTTGTTTCGACGTGAACTTCAATTGAAACAGCGTGTTTTCGAGCCCGGCAGCAGGATTACGCGACATGTTGTTTAAAGGTGCTTTAATCGTGAGTTTATAGTATGGTTGTTGTCCGGGAGTAGCTGAAGTGTTCGCTCAAGATCTACTAGAGGTTGGATATATTATTGAGAGCTACAGTCACGTGATAGAAAATTCCGAGAGACTAAAGGATCGGCTGGAGAGTCGCATATATAATCGACTCGATGATCAACTAGAGGTTTGGATCTGAAGATTGAAATGAAATATAACTGGCATAAACAGTTCGATGCCGATATACATTCATAAAGAAGAGATGCTTGTTCTCTCTGATTTGAAAGGACTATTCGGATAATAAGAAAAAAGGAATTGGCTCGCCAATGATAAGCATTGATAGTCCTTGGCTTCAGTACCTATTTATTAGGATGGCACTTCTTGAAACCAAGACATACATTCTTTTTCAATAATTAATTCTCACCACAGTTTGAAAATGGCATATAGAACAGTAGAAGTTGATTTCAAACAAACAGTTTTGAAAAAATATTCAACTAAATCTGCAGAATACCATCTCTCGCGGTATCCCGAAGAGTTCGTCTTATCGATTCCTTTTTGTATCACCTCTCACGTCTCCGTCATCACTAGAGAATATCATTTTATACATGTCCGTCGTCTGGCCCTGACGTACACCTTCCGCCAGATCCAAGTCTCGTACTGCCCCGAAACACTGTTTAAAGCTAGCCTACCAACGACAAACGTTTTCTAAGGTGTGTTTATAGATACTGGCATGCCCAAAAAGCAGAGACTGGCCATTTTCTGTTTGTTTTTTTTTTTTGACTTGCTTACAACCATACGTGGTTCTTGCTAATCCATTTTGAGTTGTCCTTTGTGCCGTTTCTCAATCCCTCCTGAAGTTTTCTAGTTGTTCCTCGAGGCCTCGACACTTAGCATCGAGCTCAAGTATATGTCTTTTGTATAGATCTGTGACCAATTCAAGTTCACTGATTCGTGTCTTGAGCTTTATTACTCCTTCCTGACCTTGCAGGAGACTGATTAAAGAAGCGCTTGGCAGATTCGCTGCCTCATCAGGACTATGTCGGCTTCCTCGTGACCTGCTGATATTCGTATCAGTGTTCATGCTATGACCGCCACCATCGCGCTGTTGTAATTTCTCTGCATAATCGCGGTGTTCGTTGGCGTGAGCAATTTCCTGTTCCAGACGCCTGTGTCGTTGCGATTTTTCGGCTTCTTCGCGGTGTTGGTTAACACGAGTAATTTCGTGTTCCAGACGTCCGCGTTGTTGTTCAACATCATGTACACTGGATGCCTCAACTTTGAGGGTAGCATTACCGTTAACGACGGGGGAAGTACCAGTGGCGGCACTTGTTTGAGAGTCGATAGGTGGAGGAGAGTTAGAAGTCTGAGAGCCCGAACGAAAATGAGAAGTATGTCTCCCTTCTGAGTTATTTTGACGCACAATCTGCGGTATAGGTCCATGGGATGAACCATTATGAGCGCCCGGTGATTGAGCTCTTGATACACTACTGCTGCCTGGTCCTCTAGCCTCACCCATTGCGTTGTGGTATGTACTACCCAGCGACTCGTAAGTGGACTTTTGGTTATTCAGAATTTCGTTGATCGAAGCCATGTGCATCTGTGGAACTTGACCGGCCCCGTTTGCTATTTGGCCCGAGTTGACTCGTTGACCTGAAATATTTTGGTAGCTGCCGTCTAGCGCTTGTCGATCGTGCTCATCAAATTGGCTGTCTAAAGCTGTTGGTGGAAGGACCCGACCCGAGTCCGAAGGCCTGTTAGAAACCGGCGGCTTACCGCCGTAACCGGAATTTTGTGGCGAAGCTAACCCTTGCGGCTGATGTCGTTGTTGCGGCAATGGCGGTGTAGTCTCTGAAGACTGACCCGGTTGCTCCTGATATTGATGTTTTAGAATTTCCGGATCTAGGGAGGAAGTCGAAATTACCTGAATGTCCGGCGTCTGTGATTGGGCCGCGCCATCAGTACCTTTCACGGACTCTAACAGATTTGATAAATGTGGCAAACGCCCGTTATTGGGAAATGGGCCTGTAGCTTTCCGTTGAGAAGCAGCAGCTCCTAGTGTTGCAGGTGGATTTGTTTGGTTTGCCGGTATTATTCTACGCCAAACGTGCATGTGTCCCGCTGCTGCAGCTGCGTGATTCGGTGTGCTATCGCCTGATTGGGATTCAGGTAGTCTGGGAATCTGGCGGGAACCCTTCTCAAACTGCAGAATTGTCTCAAGCGTTTCCGCAGCGCTTATTTCGCGAGGGTCCTGGATCCTACGCTTTTTGTGATCTTTTTTACGCATATCAACTGCTGATTCATGCAGAGTGATTGGGGCCGAATTCGCAGCTGCACTGGCAGCAGGATTGACAGCTGAATGGGTCGTAGGAATGGCGGTCGGATTAGCAGCAGGATTAGCAGCCGGATTGGTTACCGGATTGGCCGCCGGATTAGTGGCCGGATTGGTTGCCGGATTAGTGGCCGGATTGGTTGCCGGATTGGTCCCCGAATGTGCACTTTTACGGTTTCTCGACTTTATAACGTCTGTTTTGAGGCTAATGGGTCGAGGACGACCGTGCAATTTGAGAAATAGCCCGCAAGCATTACAAAGAACCGCGCCATGCTCACTCCTACGCCAGAGCGGCGTTGTCAGTGTGTGACAGTTCCTGCAAACAGGACCTCCACTAGGTTTTGGAGCCGGATTGGCCATGCTTTCGGTGGTGTGCGGTGGCATCATTGCGATACTCGTTTTTGTCATGGCACGCTTGTTTTATTGACTGTGTGATGGGTGAAAAAGGAGGGCTGTTATTTCAACGTCCAAAATAGGTGTTCACAAGCAAATTTGGGATACTCGAAAAGCCCACAAATCGAACTCAAGTTTATTTTCCACGGTAGTGATCTGTAATCCAAAGCTTTTCTCCGTCAAATAATAACCAAAAGGCGAAAAAACCTACGAGCACTTTTTGATATAAAGCCCTCAAACTCTCTGGATCTTGCTTGAGATGCACCAAACGCTCCAAAACTATGCAAAAACTTTGGCAGTCGTCGAAATTTCGTTTTGAGTTAACACCGCTCAAAATCTACCAAAAAAGCGTCTCAGATTACCAAAACAGTACCGTTCAGACCGACTCAACCACTGGTTTTGTACTGGACCTTCCTAAGCTGCGCCAAACCCCTTGTAATGAACACTTGTGTAGGTTTTTGTCTGGATGTTTTTGGATTTTAGCAATTCAAATTGGAAATCATCAACATTTATTATTGATCAATATTACCCATTATTTTTCACCATAGTATAATGAGCTTATCTTATCTGGTTAACACGACGGGCAACGCGATGGACAACTCAAACGGTATCTGGCAAGTCACATTGACTTAGCTAGGACGGGCCACATGATCGCAGAAGGGTAGTTTCCCGCGATCGCCGGGTTTTATCGTATTTCGCTGCCTTTTCAGGTGCTGTAGATAGAAAATCCTGATAACAGAGTCATCGCCGATACCTCTTGGGTCATTTTGAGCCATCTTAAGCCATCTTGGGCCAATTTGAGCCAATCAATTGCTGCTTAGGTGTTGGGTGTAGAGCGGCGTTTGTGGATGGGTGCCAAGGCATTGGGTGGGGCATGCCTGATGCAGGATATATTGCGATATAGGATGTTAAACTCCATGATAAGAGGGTGCGTGATATGTTAAGTGTGTGAGGCTGGCTGGGGGACGTATTTCAGTAAAATGGTGCCGAATGGTTTTCACTGGAGATTTGTTATCGATACACAGTGATTTGCCGGTTGTCAGAACGGACGTCGTTGATAAGAAAGGAAGCCAAACTAGCGGACGGCAACAAATGTGGGAAACGTGGGGGGGCAGGTACAGTCAGTGTGCGCATGCGGAGTTGCGATAAAAGCGAAAATCGTGTCTGAAGAAGCTCGTATGTGGAGAAGCTCGTATCTGTGGTCTTGTAGTCACTCCAAAAATAGACTTACAGCTGGAAAACTGGATGATGATTATGGAGGTCCGATGTAGGGAAACCACGCATGGTTGACAAGCGGGGAGGTTGCTGATCACAATTCTGGCTATTACCAGAGAACAAGTACGGGTTTTATCGTTCGGTGCGGACATGAGATGTCACTGAGTGTTTAATAACATTGGTAGCATTCGCTTGAACTCTGGGATGAGCTCTTTGCATTGAAACCCCACATCGCCTGCTTCGAAGGGTTTTGGATAATACAGTAGAGTAAGTAGTCTGTGCAACGGGATCTCAGCTTCCTTTATAGCACGAACCTAAGCTAAGTGAGCTTGAAAATGGCCATCATCATGTTTTGATGAGAAACTGTGATAGTTGCATGTTGGGGTGATCCAAATGTTCGGAAATACGTGCAGAGCATATGTTATCAGCGATGTTGTAGAGATGAGCTGTTACGAAGGCGAACAAAAGTACCACTAAATAGCGTATTGACTTTGAAAACTTGCCGATCCAAGCGGCACTATTCGGCGTACTCAATCTGAAAAATCGGACATTCAAGCACCACAATTTAGCTAACCTCTCGCATTCTTAACCCGGTGTTTTCTATCGGGCTCAAACCCTGAGACAGATAATCCCACGACAACTAGCCCTTTTTCCACCCGTTCACCGTCGTAGGTCATTGTCCTGTTTCACTCCTCAATCCCGCGTAAAGCCTCACTCAAGATGAGTTGTGCCTTTGCGAGTTGTCAGTGACAGTATACATGACTTCAACAGACATTAATATAATGACTGTGCTGTCTTTCATAAAGCTATGATCGTACTCTCTTTCTGCTGACATTTACTGCCTTTAAGCTAGGCAATTGAATATGTTAATGAACTTTAACGGGAACGAAAGACGCCGTAGTTGTGGTATAAGATGCCGAATCTTGGTTAAAGGTATAAAATGTCTCTAGATACTGACGCTAATAACAATTGAAAGAGACAATAGCGTAAATGTGTTTCACGAACCATTGAAAAACGGTACAATATCAACCCTAAATTGTACTTCTTAGGTGAGGTAACGCCTGCTCTTTGAAGCCAGCGGCGAATCATCAGCGCAACGATGACTCTTGTGCAAGTTTCAAGTAAGAGAAATACACCAAGTAAGCCACAGAAGAACTAACCTTGTGCATGCGTATACCGGTAAAGCATTTAATCTTGCGGTAAATATTTTGTTTTTTCACCGGATTATCGACGTATGACAGCCAGAAGTTCCAGATTGCAAGATCTACAAAAGATGTCATTTACACCGCTCACTGACCAGCTCTAGAAGAGCTTGAAACTTATATAAAAGCGCTTCAAAGAGACAATTGCTATTGAACCATCCAACAGTCCTTCTTAATTCTATTTCCAGGACCATCAAGACCTTTTTACTCTTAAAATCGCTATCTGGATGAACTGTCGTATTTACATGGCATTTGTTCACTTAAATTATTAGCTTTTGCGTATAACTTGGAAGAATCGCTCGAGAAAGTTCTCAAAGGACTATCAGGAGACCAGTTTGTAGCAATTCTACCATGGGAGGCCAGCACTACGATGACGTACGGGAACGTTCTAAACCCAATGGTCAGGGAGCACTCATTCCTGGTGTATCAGACGCTAGAGAACTAAATGGCGGTGATGAACAGCACGATGCAGAAACAGAGTCGGAGCATGAACCTCAGCAGAACGATGGGTATCCTGATGAAGCTGATCATGACGCTGAGGCACATTTGAAGAATTTGAAATTCCAAGGAGTGCCCAATTCCGCTGTGAGACAGGATCCACAGGAACCAGAAAATGAAGGAATGAATGGCCAAACATCCAACAACTGGGTCAAAAAGATTAATCGTCAGGAACAGTTCTCTGAATGGCGCAAAGAGATGGGTCAGGCCTTTCGAAGGTTTTCCAAGCTAGCTGGTAGGCGAAGTTCACGGCCAGAATTGGCCAAAAACATAAGACCGTCGCATTCGCAAAATCAAAGTCCTGAAGATGAGTATACACAAAGTTTGGCCTCCGATCTGATAGATACGCTGATTGCTGGGTGTCCTGCAGCGCTTTTTGCTAGCTGTCTTTTTCTTCGCGACGAACACGGCGTGAGAAGGGCCCCTATGCTTCTAGCAATGTTAGGGGTAAAAGTGACACCATCAAGCGGGTCTGGCAAATCAGAAACCATTGTAAAAGAGCATAATCGTTCAGACCATAACAATCCAGATGCCCAGACTAGCAACCTTAGGTTTAAACTGGAACTTGAGTACGGAGTCGGCCACAATCGCATGAAATGGTCGGTTGTCAAATCCTATAAGGATCTGGTTTCGCTTCACGCCAAGCTGAAGTTAATGTCCTTTCAACAGAGCGCAATCAACAAATTTCACATTGATAACCATAATTTCAAGTACATGCACTTGCCCCATTTCCCTCGTTTCGATGATGCCGCCAAGGAGGCTAGCGGCTCAGTGGTCAGCTTCTCATCTCACGAAAGTTCGGCAAGCAGTTCAAATGAAGATCCTGTGAACAGGCTACCAAGTTCACAACGCAGCCATGAGTTTGAAATACGCAGGTTTCGCATGAGGCACCTGCAAGATCTTCTTGCTCAACAGGACGATACCTCGCATCCAATGCACGTAAGACTTGAGCGGTATTTGAAGCTATTGAATCTAGCACTCTGTCTGAGACCTCAATCCAACCGCCTCTTCCAGTTTTACGAACTATCACCCATCGGCAATTTACTCAGTTATGAGAACGGTTACCAGGGGAAACAAGGATATATGGTGGTGCGTTCTACGGCAAGTACACAAGGATGGAGAGTGTCTCATTTGAAGTTCCAAGATTTGCAGGCCATGATTGAAAGACATACCAACAAGTGGTTTCTTGTGAGGCACTCCTACATTCTCTACGTTTCCGATCTCCATTCGACCACGCCATTGGAGGTCTTTTTGGTAGACTCGAGCTTTCAGATTCGTGCGTCAGGAGAGGCTGGTATAGTGCCAGATGACTACAAGGACTTTGATCCCTTGGGGGAAGATACCAAAAAGCTGTCTACTAAACTGATGATAACTTTGGAAAATAGTGAACGGAAAATACAGATGCTGGTGAAATCTGAATTCCAACTCAAGTTGTGGGTGGCCTCCATTTCAAAAATGGCGCAATCTACAGTCTGGTCTCAGAAGAAAAGATTTGACAGTTTTGCACCTGTCAGAAAGAACTGCTTCTGCAAATATTTGGTAGACGGGCGAGACTATTTTTGGGCCTTGAGCGAAGCTCTCACTATGGCTCAGGATGTCATCTTCATACATGACTGGTGGCTCTCACCAGAACTCTATATGCGCAGGCCGATTGAAAATAATCAGGCGTTCCGTATCGATAGAATTCTAAAGGAAAGAGCAGAAAAAGGCGTCAAAATTTTTATTGTTGTTTACAGAAATGTTGGCAGCACTGTTGGAACTGATTCTTCCTGGACCAAGCACTCGATGTTGAACTTACATCCTAACATTCATTTGATCAGATCTCCCAATCAGTGGCTACAGAACACCTATTTTTGGGCTCATCACGAAAAATTCACAGTGATTGATCACAGCATTGCTTTTATGGGAGGGATAGATCTCTGCTATGGAAGATTCGATACACCAGAGCACGTCTTAAGAGACGATAACGCTGATTTCAAGCAACAAATTTTTCCTGGAAAGGATTATTCAAATGCTCGAGTTTGCGACTTCTATGATCTTGATAAACCCTTTGAGTCGATGTATGACAGAAATGCAATCCCTCGAATGCCCTGGCACGATGTGCATATGACGACCATTGGTCCTGTTGCTCGCGATATGTCTCGTCATTTTGTTCAGAGATGGAATTACCTCTTACGTCAAAAACGTCCCAGTAGACCAACGCCTTTACTGACACCACCGAGCGATTTTACAGAAGCTGAGATGGAAAATTCACCATTGTTTCAAAGTATAAAAGATCGATCGACCTGTGAAGTTCAAGTTTTGAGAAGTGCCGGTAAATGGTCTTTGGGCTTGAAAAAGACAGAGCACTCTATTCAGAATGCTTACTTGAAATTGATAGAGACATCCAAACATTTCATTTACATGGAAAACCAGTTCTTTGTCACAAGTTCTAGTTGGGATGGTGTAGTAGTCGAAAACAAAATCGGAGATGCTCTCGTGGATAGAATAATAAAAGCCAACAGCGAAGGTAGGGCTTGGAAAGCTTTTATCGTTATCCCGTTGATGCCTGGTTTTGATTCACCTGTCGATAAGCCTGAAGGATCAAGCGTGCGGGTTATCATGCAATGCCAATATCAATCTATCTCTCGAGGAGAATCTTCTATTTTCGCCAGGCTCAAAAAGCTTGATATTGATCCGTTGCAACATATTCAGTTTTTTTCTCTGAGGAAATGGTCTGCTTTAGGAAAGAACGATCGCCTCGTCACCGAGCAGCTTTATGTCCACGGCAAAGTTATGATTGTTGACGATAGGTCCTGCATTATAGGAAGTGCCAATGTCAACGAAAGGTCGATGCTAGGAAATAGAGATAGCGAAGTTGCCGCTCTGGTCAGAGACACTGACTTGGTAGAAACTAAAATGGGCGATGAGCCGTACTTGGCTGGAAGGTTTGCCTGGGAGCTAAGACAAAGGCTGATGCGAGAGCATTTAGGTTGCGACGTTGATCTTGTTGAGGTTGTAGAGAGAAAGTTTGGTAAGCTTGAACAGCTTGCAAGACTGAACTACAAAACACTGCACTTGCTGCAGGGCGGAGAACACAGCAAAGCGGCTAAGATCGAGTCCGCACTTATCGAATTAGGCTACAGAGAGGTTATGCTGACCGATGCGAGTGAATCGTGGAGACAGAAATACGGCTCGAAAGATAGGCAATTTGGACTCGATAGTCAAAACTATGAGGAAATTAACGATACTCCAAGCTTCGAACAAGCGGAGGAGGTCGAGAAAAAATCAGGGCTACCATGTGCGAAGCACGAACTTGACGGAATCCCGTCTTCTTTGAGTCACTATCACTCTTTCAACAATAGAGCTGGGGAGGCTAATTCGGGCATACGAGACAGAAAACCCATAAGCACGGACTCGCGGCTAGTAAACAATACAGTCCATGAAGCAGATGTCGACGGTCTTGGGCTTGATGAATGGAAAAAGGCCACACATAAGCTCAAACAGAACGTCACCGATAAATTACGTTCTTGGGCTGAAAAAGTGCTCTCCACGCAATTCGGTAGCACCAAAAGAAACAAAGGTACGGACTCATTTTTGCCCGATCGTGAAGATGTGGAAGACTACTTGAGTGACCCCAATGTCACCGTTTCTGAGAAATGGGATATGCTCAAACGTATATGCTACCTGCAGTATCTATCGCACAAGAGTGAACGGAGAAAACACGTAAAACAATCCGATCAGTCTGGAAGCTCCGCAGGTTCTGAGATCTCTGATTCTCCTGAGGTGAGCTCCGTTGGATCTCCAGAGAGCCATATAAGCGCCGTGCAAGATCACGAATTAGACGACGAGATCATCAACGACATGCTAGCCCAGCTTTTACCTCCTATCGGGAACCACGGGCCGCGCAAACAAAGTTTTTTGAGACTTAAGTTCATCGACCCCTACACGTTTGAGGATCCGCTGTGTGATGCATTCTACGAGGACATGTGGTTCGCAGTAGCCCTGCGTAACACGATGCTGTTTCGCCTGGTATTTCATTGCCAGCCTGACAACTCAGTACAGACGTGGCGCGACTACAAAGACTTTAATCGTCTGCACGAAGAGTTTGACCGCGGTCAGGACGCAGTCATCAATCTCGAGAGAGGCGAACCGCCTCACAACCAATCGCATGGAAACGATGAGGGATCTTCATCTACAAGAACTGCCGAAAATGACACGAGGGGCCCAGCACCTCCCGTTAATTCTCATCAGGCTTCTAACAGTAATTACAAGGTTCGTTCGCGTGCGTTGAAAATGAAGTTGTCGAGCAGTGTGCTGTATGGAGCCAACCAGCGTATTTTTGACAAATACACGGCTCAGCGGATTCTGGAAAGAATCCACGGCCATCTAGTCATTTTTCCCACCGACTGGCTTGCTCGGGAAGTCGAGTCGAAGAATTGGTTCTACAGCACAGACAGGCTACCGCCAATTGACATCTACGATTAAACAATGACATGGTAAAAATATTTTCAGGACGAACTTGAGAAAAAAACACAATCTTCGCAAAAGTAGGACTTGAGTGTACGGAGTCCACTGCAATATCCTAAAAATCTAACTCAGTGCCCAAAGAAATTACTAAATCGGTGCATCGCAAGCTGTTTTGTGTTGCTCAAGAGCTGCAAAGAGCTTAATACTTGCTCTAATCAACTAAAGAGCCGTGCAAACAACACAAATCTGGTGTCTTATAAGTTAAGGCTCGTTTGATACGCATTAGACCAACGCATTCGTAGCGATGTGTCAAGTCATTTGTTACTAAGCCGTTTTCTCTGATATGGTGATGAACTGTTGACCATAATTCTCTAATCTGATATGATAAGATAAGGTCAAATTAGACTGAAATTGATCGAAGTTGATCAATAAAATCAAAGTTGCTTGGAAAATAAGTCAAGGGTGGCCCGTTTAAAAGTGGTAAAGGGTCGTTTCAAGAGTTCAGAGAGCGGGCAACTCTCTGGAATCTTAAACGGATTCCTGACCAGAAAATTGATGGAAATATTCGCAATTGAATTTGTGTCAGCTAAACTGATTGTTAGGAGCCGTTAAGCTGCATTGTCAGGGGATTTGAAAAGGTCCAAAGGCATCATGAGAGGTCGTTCGTCATACCGGGGCTCTAACCACACTTCTGACGGCAATGGTGGCGATTCAAGTGAGCTTTCAGCAATGTTCAGTGGAGATAATCATCACAAGCAAAGACGAGTACCTCTACAACGTACTACCTCACTCAAACTCCCAAACAAACAGCTTTACACTGTAAAGGAGAATAGTCATGAGGAGCCAGCTATTCCTAGCACAAATGTTTCTTATCACGCGTCAAAGTTGATGGCTAATCGTCAGCGTAGCTCGGCAGCCAGCTTGCTCTACACAAATGTGAAAAACAAGCGCAACAGCAGCAACTTCTCTTTGAAGGATATGAGGAACAACTCTGCTGCGTCTAGTAGCCACGGCTCGGATTCTAGCAGCTCACGCCCAGCGTTAAACGTTGTTATACAAGATTCAAAAAATAACACCACAGATGCACTACCACCGTCAACCACCACCAACCATAACCCCCTCAATCATTATCGATTTGTTCGCAACATGGCTACCAGACCTAAAAGCACCGGCACGGCCTATTTGCCGGCGGACGATACGGAATCTATTACTTCTCTGAACGTAGAACTTCGACCACGGTTCGACAAAAATAATGCAAATGCGCTAGCATCGCAGGGTTCAGCACAGTTGCTTAATCTCGTACAGACTAAATCAAGTGATCATCTCTCGCAGGTCGGGAAAGACGCCACGCTGGAAGATGCCGAAACAATTGGCGACTTCAATGGTACGTCGTTTGATAAAGAGGTAACGGGCGAGAATGCTTTCTTAGAGACACAAATTGAGAATGCAATGAGCGAAGAACTTTTCTCAAAAGACTATGTTTTCGATAATTGCTTTGATGATATTATACAAGAAGCAACGGCAGCTGGAAACGATAAACTCCGCAGCGTAGCGAGCTCTAACCAATCACCCCTTACGCGAGTACCGGCTAGAAAACTTTCCAAGACGGATTCTGCGACACTAAAGAACTTTCAGAACGATTTGTCAAGTAGATCAAGTGCAGGATCGCAGGATACAGCTTATACATCCCGTTTGCAAATGAAAATGGAAACTATGAAAAATCGATTTGATAGCTTTGCGACGAACAATGAATCTCTGTATACATCTGGCAATTCTACTGCAAATCTACGAACGAATTCCGGATCTCATGAAAGTGAAAAGTCAATCCTTCTAACTGTGCCGAACGTCTCGAAGTCTATGATAGATATTTATCGCGAAAAAAACGATGCAGCGGTCGCAGGCGACCCTACGGTCCAGTTTTCGAGGTTTTGGTTCCATCATGACTTGAGTTCGAAGCTTTTGACAGAAGAACGAAGCAATCAACTGAGGACGATCGAGCGGTTTTCATCCTCTGGGGCAGCGGGCGAAAAAGTGTTGACCTCGAGACTAAAATTTCTATCTCGAGAAGGATATCTCATGGCTGTCAGCGACGATAAAAAAGCACAACTAATTCGTCGGAAAGAGACGAATGCCAAGCCGCCTGTGTTACGAGCTGTTAATGAACCGGAGAACTCTAGGTTTGAACAACTTTTTTTCAGCACTAGAAACAATCTTTCATCCGCAAAAAACGCTGATAGTGGGCTTGATCCCGAAACGGTGTATCTGAGGGAACAAGTTGTGTTTGGAAAAATGATTTTCGATAAAATCTGGCGCGAGGCCGAGCAGAACGAACATAGGCAACTCAGCCATTCCATTTTTAATGCCCAGACGCCAAAAAGTGAAACTTCACCAACAACAAAAGTTTATGAGCAGATGGTACCGTCCCATTCTGATCAAGTTTCCAATGCTCACATGCCTTTGGGAGCACCCCCAGAACTAATTCGACAAGCGAGTCATTGAGACTAGATTTTTCATAGGGGTTACAAAACCACCGGAATTCGAGGAGCCTCACAATGCATAATGATGTTCGTTTCAAGCCTCGATGCTAATACATCCAGTAATAATCTTAATGATAAGTTCGAATGCCAATCATAATGGCTTGTAAAAAAAAAAATCCAAGCTGGTCCGCAGCAGGCAAACAAATCAAAAAGACAAGGCTCCGGCACGATAACTTTCAACCAAAAATATCAAGACGTTTGCACAATGAACTGCCATTCCCTTAATCGACGGCGTTCCTGTGCACTTTTTGTCAGGTTCTCAAAATTGCTTTTTTCGAGGACGGAGAATCGGGGGGCACCCCAAACTGCACACTTCAAAATGTTCCCATTATTGCTACAAATTCATTGAATCGATTGATCATCACATCCCTTCGGTGTCTTGTTTGTCTCAATGACACACATCTTGTCAATTATCAACTCTCTTCTCTAGTTATCACTACATACGGGTTTCGAATTCTCATCTCATCTCAGATCTGTCATCAATAATGACGTCGACTCGACGGACGAAGCACATTCTGCTCGAAAACTCACAAGTAGGACCCTTGCCAAAGGGGTAGTAGATGTTTTAAGCACAAGAACTGAGTAGATTCTTAGTGCCAAACTTCAATTGCATTTAATCCATTCATTTTTTGGACTGGTGCCAGTGATTCAGCTGGCCTGTATGGTGCGAACTGAAAAGTACCGGAAATCTATTACTGCGAGTGTTGAGATAGAGCATGGCCCTTTTGGATTGTCGAACATAAACATCAAATTGGGTAATTCGAGCGTGGTGGGACTTGGCGCCTGTACTTCTCGAGTTAATGGACTTTCGTGGGGTCTGCTGCACTACAACCATGAGTCAGACCTGAGTCCAACAAAATTCAAACTTTACTGTGTTCTGCTTGAAAACTCGAAATTTAGGATCGATTTCGTCGAGCTCGCATTGCATTCGATCGATGAGCAGGTCGTGCCGTGGGAAGGTGCCGAACCGGAAGATTCAGATTACGAGGTCCCCAAATTGGTGTTTGAAGGTTCTCGTCCAGGAAGCGAAGATTGCGAAATCGCACCATTCGTAGGAGCATTGATTTTCGAGTGAGGTGGAAAGTGTTTTCTCGTAATTTTTAGTTTTTTCTGTATGTTTCGTGTTCAAATGCAAGGACGAAGAAACCTTGTCTGGTTCATCTTGAAGTTTATCAATAGGTGCGGAAGCTGAAGAGCCCCGACAAATCTATTCCTATTATGCTCACCAAATACAATCCAGCGAAGAATATCGTAGGAAGCAGAATGAAGTTGACGTTTTTCAGAATTGGCAATTGGCTGTATCCATAGAACGAGAGCACGAAGTACTGGCCGAAAGCGACGCAATACAATGTGTTGCCGATGAAAAGGCCAATCCAGCGATGTAATTTGATAACTGGAAGAAGCACAAACTGCACCAAGTACAGCAAACACCAAACCACCAGAAAAGCGTTGCAATGTACGTCAAAACAGTAAGCCCACTCGACACGCGAGTTTTGTGCGGATCTAAACTTGAAAAAACTCCGGTTCAATATCAACCAGAACAATGTAGCTACCGCAAAACCAAATGCAAAGAAATCCACCAGTATCATGTTGAGCATCATCTTAAGAAACCCTAGGAACGAGTGGCCGTAGACAATTGACCATACCAACGAGCTGGCTAACAAAAGTCCGATTTGCAATATGAAAAAAGAAGGATCATCCCGCGACCACCGATTCCGGGTTTGCCTCTGATAGTAAAACGTTCGATGTGCTTTTCGAGGCCTATACACGAGATTTACCATTTCCCATATTGCAGATTCAAAGTCAAGGTTTTTATGCGATTTAAACAGTCTTTTGAGAACCTTGGGCAGCTCAGGCTTGTTGTAACTATAATGTAGATCTTGCGAAGTAACTGGTAATTCCGACATGTTATAATCGGGATACTTTAGCGACCTTTACTCTGCTTTTTGAGTCGAGAAGAGGTGAATGATCTTCAATCATCAAGTGCATTTTAATATTCTTGCAACGTACGTCTAAATACGAATCATTTCAGCTTGGAAAATAAAGCCAAAGAGGCGAGTAGAAGAACGTTGTGATTTGACTTGGAATGTCCTGTGACAATTACAAGTAGTTAGATATTACTTCTTTAGATCTATTTGAAATTTCGTTTTCTTTTTATTTTGTTTTGTTTTGTTGGGTGCCTTGGATTCATCTCAGTCCAAGTATCTATCAAAAGGTTCGCCTAAGACATTTTCAACAACCTTGACCAATCCGGACCGAACTTCGTATTCTACTTCTTCGTCGTCGTCTTCAAGCAATTCTGCAATTATTGGCACCAGTTGCGGTAAAAACGAGAGCCAGGCCTCTCCAACCTTCGAATAGATAGTTTTGACAGTCTTAACGGCCCACAGCTTCTCGGAACTCGAGCGATTGGACTTCATGTGCGAAATCAACATCACATTCATGGCCTTGTTGTGTTCATCTGCACCTGCATTGTTCATGGCCAGGGAGCTGATGGCCTTGACTAGGTAGCGGCCCACTGGCTGCTCAATATTGACCAATTGAGCTATCAGAGACTCCGAGATCAGCTCAAATCTCGACGTGGACTTCCAATATTCTTCCCTGTCGTATTTAAAGCACGAGGTAAGCGAGTGAAGAACCAAACGACGTAAGCCAGCGTCTGAGATATCGCCCTTACTGAACGACTTTAATAGCCCAACTGTAGGGTCCAAAAGGTATGTGAAATAAGGGGTGATAATGGCTTTCAAGTGCTCCTGTAATCTACCGAAGAACTTGAAGAAAGCCGACAACCGTTGTGTTTGGCTAATCCCACCATTGCTGACGCCCTCTCCATCAAACGCCCATCTTACCATAAGCGCGAAAAGCGGTCTAAAAACCTTATCGTTCAGCTTCAAAACATATGCGTTCGCTATATTGTGAACTGAAGCCTCGATACGGCTGATAGTGTTATGATCAAGCTTGCTAGTCGCTCTAAACTCAAATAAAGCCAAAAGCAGCTTGAAAAATACAGGTGACTCAGATGTGGCGGATTTCTTGTCAATTGTGTCCACAGTAGACTCGAGAGCGGTCAAAAACAGAGAAAGAGCGGTTGCATCGCTGGTTTTGTTTACATCGGAGAACCAAACTTTGCTGAGAGCCCTCATAACTTCTTTTAGTTCGATATGCTCGACAACCAATGCGATAACGGACAAACGAACAGAGTTTTCAACTTCATTCGAGAAAAATACTACTCTCAATACGTCCACCAAGTTCGATAATAGGAATGCAGGGATTCTTTTGACCATCGATGCAAAAATCAGAATAATGGCTAATTGTAATTGCTCCTTAACGTCTGCCTCACTACTTTCCAGCTCTTTAAAAATCTGCAACGCGGGTACAACAATTTTGGGATAAAATGCTATCGCTTTGACGCCTAGCGCCTGAATACCACTTGTCAAGACAGCTAGCGAGGAAACTTCGATTTCCATTTTATGAGATAGAAGTAGCTCACTGGAAATTTTCATACCTCTTATAATGAGCCCAGCGTCTATTCTATCCCCGTATTTACCAACCAAAGACTCGATGGTATTGAGAGATACTTGAACAATGCCATCGTTCTTTGAGTCTTCATCAATGATCGTGCAGAGAGTCTCGATGACCTGGTTAGCGAAAACCACGGACTCACCAGGTTCTAGTCTGAACTTTGATGCTAAGACCAGAATTAGATGATTTCTGATAGTGTCATCAGAGCCATCGGTGGCAAGAAGGGGTAGAGTAGCAGACGTAAAATCTTTGATTGGCAAAAGATCAAGCACATGTCCCAATATTCGGAATAAGAGTTCGCGGATGTTGTCCCGCATTTCAGAAGCCTCGCCTCTGGGCACAAGCTCTTGGTTTTCGAAAGGAACATCTGCAATCGTAGCAGAAGCATTCAGCAAATTCAAAGTTGTTTTCAAAACAGCACCAAAATTAGATTTGACCTCATCCTGAAGATGTTTGTCATTCGAGCTATCCCATAGAGCCCCCATTATCTTCAATTTTAAGTTGTCTGAACTTTGGTAGTCTGCTTCATCTTCAACAATAATATTGTCGACGAATTGAAGACCATTTTTTTTAAGAGCCAAAATTTCTACTTCAGAAGAGTTCAAAATCCCATTGGAGAACAGTGTCTTAGAAAAATGTTGCGATTTTTCTTCCTCGGACCAGTTCTCCGACAATGAGCTTAGCAGGAGTAGCAGCTTGTGAACTCCTGTCAATTGATTCAAAACCGAAAACTTCGTTAAAAAGGTTTTGGTAAATTCCAAAACACTTTTACTCTCAGATATCTTATATTTTTGAACCAGAGAGGAGTACTGCTGGGCGATCAGAAACAAAAATGGTCCAAGAGCGTCGGTCGCACCAAGAGTCTTCACAAAAGTTGTGAAAAGCTTAACACGTCTATGCCTTGGGACATGGCTAAATGCGGTGGCAAAGCTGATGAGTAGAAATTCTATTTCTTCAGCTTTGTTGCTTCCTGACTTCGATTGCAACAGAGCTGGTACCACAAGTTGAATAGTTCTTTCAACAACGTAGCTTGAGTATTCGTCATCCTGTCGGATGGTCTTGGCGCCCATGAATATGAAAATTGGCATCACTGAATGTAGAACTATTTCGGGACTTAGTTTGGCCAGTTCTCCAATTACTAACAAGAGCTTGTTTTGTACTTGAGGAGAAGTAGAGGACGTGATGGCCGATACAACGACGTCAGCCCTTAGGGACCGCAACTGTGATTTTTTATCAAGTGATAAAGAAGAGATGATCGATAGCATACAAGATGACAAGGTTTCTTGTGCGTAAAGTACAGGGAGGCCGCCGTCTTGGCCAAGAGTTTCTAGGTCAGAAAGTGCGTTGAACAAAGCTGACAATAACTGCTCTGATCCGATGGGTTTAATGTGATCCAATGCTTCCAGAGTGACAGTAAGCTTACGCAAATGGAGTTCTGCAATTTGGGAGACCTCTTCTCTCTGTAAAGCAGCCTTACTTGCAGACGATCTCCGTCTTCTCTTCTTCATTATATCGCTCATATCCTCTTCATTTGCGTTTATGCGGTATTGTGAGAATAATGAGACAAATATTTCAGAGTTTAGAGGTAGAGACTGCAAAAACTCAACAGAATCGTAAGATAGCTCCCTCTCGGCTGTCAAGTCTACCACATCTTTGACAAGCTGTTGTTGATGGATTATTTTGAGGTTTGAGAAAATTTCTGTTATGCGGCGAGAAACCAACGTCGCCAGCTGTTCGAATTCACATTTCAAGCAATCTTCAGCAAAGCGGATGATTTTGGTATTCTTCTCCTTTTCAGAAATGATTGAGACGATTGACTTTTCAAAATCCTCAAAATTGGTCTTGTTGTTGCTGCACTTCTTCTCCCACTGACCTCTTTTTTCAAGATAGTTGCCGAGGTTGTTCTCAAACAGTGCTGAATAAGTTGAATTATAAGATTTGTAGCCAGTGATGAATCGGATGAATATCGTCTTGGCATGTGGTAGTGGCATATAATTGGCCTGATTGGCCCAAAAAATGGTGAAAACCTTTTCTAACTTTTTCGGCACGACCAGATTTTTGATATTGTGGTTTTCTATCGTGTAATCCTCTAGGAATTTGATTATCCAAGACTCGGCGTCTTTTGGACTGATCATGGGGATATCAACATCGCCGTACAGCTTATTGGAGAGGAAATATTGCTTAGTGAAAGGTCTTTTAGCAATCTGATGCAATATCCGCTTTACTGCGTTCCTTACGTTTTTGGAAGTATCATGTAAGGCTGCGATGAGAATTGGAACCAAACTAAACAAGTTGGAATCTTGACCAATCTGATGAATAGACTTAGAGAGGTTGGATAGAGACTCTAGTCGAAGAGCTACTGGAGCTGCTGGTGAAATGATGACCCTCAACAGAAAAGTAAGTCTGCCTTCAACAGTGGTGAAGAAAGAAGACAGAAACAGTCCCGCTTTGAAGCCTTTTGAAACTGCTTCTACATAGAGCGAAAGTAGTTTTGAAAATTTCTCATCTTCCTCAATTATGACTGATGTGACTTTTGTTATGATGTAGCTCGAATTTCTACTCAAAAATTCTTTGAAGGGTTCAACAGGTGAAATGGTACCCAGAACTTTGGAAGACTCGAGTTCTTTGAGAGGACCATCCACGCTGCCCTCTTTCAATTTGAATAGGGAAGTTGTTAGTCTCAATTCAAATATTTCTGGATCCAAGTTTAGCGAATGCAAGCATTTAATCACTCGATCTTCATCGAGAGCAACGAAATATTCAAATACGTCTACCAGTAGCCTTTTATCATCAAAAACTTCAGACAAATGTATCAAATCGAGAATTATCAACCTACTCTCAAAAGCTTCTAACTGAACTACTTTGAAAAGAGATATCAGAGAGTTGAGCTTTGGATGGTCGTATCTCAAGACCGATCTGACATAAGAGGTCAAAAACTTGTCTATCATGAGTTTGTCGGCATCAAGGAGGTGTCTAATCAACGATTCAAGGCTGAACTTTGAGTCGAAAAGCTTGTATAAGCTCACTGGCATCTGGTCAACATTTCCATGGCCCTTCAAAGTCTGAAAAAGCTTTCCGATCGAAATAAAAGCGGATCTTTTGGCTTTCTCATCCACCAAATTAGCCAAAATTGTTTCTACTGCTGCGAGAACAATCTCCTTTTTCAAAGGCAATGCAGTGCCAAATACCACCAAGATGGTATTGGCAGCTATCTGGCAATCTGCTAAATCTGAAGCTAAAAGCTTTGCACAAATCTCCAATACTGTGGGTACTAATGCATTCAATGCGTCCAAATCGTTAGACCTGAAGGCAATAAGGTTGATGAAAGAGCAGCTTGTAAATAGTAGCTGGTTGGTGTAAGCCATTTTTTGTTCTATCACTTTACTCAAATACTGTGTGTACACCTTCAAGAAATCTGAGTCGCTGAAAAGCTTGATAATCGTGAGACTCGATGGCGCGCGATCTGTCCTTACAAAATTGCTCAGTGCGTTAAACAGAGGTGGCAATTTGACAATGTTGAGGATACGCTTGAAAACCGGTGTTTGGTAATAGTCCATCGTTGAGAGCAAAAGACACTCTGCGTTGTGAATGTGAATTTGAAAACGACGCACGAGCCACTCCGTGGCATGCAAAGTTGGCGACAGGTGCCATTTAGACGACGCTAATATCAAGTACAAGTTCACGGCGTGATCCAAATCGAGGTTCTGATCTTTAGTTTGCACATTTCTGTCAATGCTGGCAGATGATGTACCAAAAAGAGATCTCTGGAACACGGAAAATCTAGAATCCACCTCAATCAGTTCCTCTAGAGAACTGATGGCATTTTCGTAGATAAAATCAAAGTCCTGTGTAGCTGCAGTGTTTGGATTATATATTAACGAGGCAGAGTGGAGCTTCTGCCTTTTTTTTCGATCAAACGCTACTGTAGCGTTGTTGGCCGCTATCTGGCCTAACTGATCTCTCAAAGACATCTTACGCCAATGCTTTCCTGACTTTGAAGCTGTTCGTGGGAGCGTTGTCTCTAAGAAGCGATGCTCATCGCCAGAAAATTTTTTGAAGTAGATCAATTATTTAACCAAGCGACTAGATAAATGACTAGATGAACCCTCGAGGACAGGATAGAAGACGCACGTCGGATGTTTATAGATATATATCTAGCAATAGCGTGCTAAGCTTAGCTCCATGAATCGTAGCGCCGCGGTTTTCCAAAAGCCTTGGTTAGCTTAAGTTTGCTTTTTATTCCAGGTATTTGATGTTATTCTGTACAGAGCTTGAAAAGCTCTATATCCTTTACCGAGCCAAGCTGTATAAAAACACTCGGCTCATGTATGCTATGCAAAGTGTAGAACGCAATGAGTTTCTTTAGCGCAATTAGGTGTACCTTAGAAGCTTTCTGCGCTCAAAGGGTGAAAAGAGAAGTGGACTTTTTGCCAAATGGGTATACGAAAAGTGTGGAGGCAAATAATCCCACAGAAATACCAATGGAAACCTGAATCATGGTTACACCAAACGACATGGACCCGGAGATGTCGTTTACGGCAGCAGCATTTTCTGCGCTATTAGTGCTGTTAGTGATGGCATTTGCACTCTGAACACCAGCGAGCAACGAACTCTGAGACGCTACGCCGGAGGGCACTTGAACGAAAATACCTGGCAGCATGGCAGAGACAGCCAGTCCTTTCCAGATTCTCGAGTACAGGTTACCTAAAACACCGATGACGAAAGCACTAATCGAAGAATTGAACTCGGTTGAGTTCTTGAAATGTAATCCACAACCCCAGGTAACGGCGTAACCGGCGCACGATATGAATGTCATGACTGGTAGCTGGGACCATCTGGCCTGGTTGATTAGGGCCAGACCAATCGAAAATGCAGGTACAAACAGGATTTTGAATTCCGTTGGCACGTGTGGATTTTGACAAACTGTGTCATTCGTAGCGTCGTGGTAGAGCCATCCGAACAAAGCTGCACCCAGTGTGATACCGAAACCCAAAAACAGGGAGTAGATGATGGCGTAAAACATTCTCACGGATCCAGCGACCAAGTTTCTACTTTGTAATTCCAGCGAACCACTCAAAATGATGAAACCAGGTAAAATTAACGCTAGGGACCCCTGGACGGTAGACCCGAAACAAATGTTTATGTGTTTCGTTTTTGGAATAGATCCCAGTGCTCTTCCACAGAAACTGACGACAATCGAGGCCGTGACTTCGAACACGTTTGAGTATAAGCTCGAGCGTTGGGAGACGATAAACTGCAAGCACCCGACACAGCAACCGATGACGAAAGACGTGGCCATATTAATCCAGTCCCCACCGAATGCGAAGGGCGTAACCATAGATGAGCAAAATCCATACAAGAAGACGCAAGCCCAGGGTGGGTACAAGTTTTTCTCCTTCAGAATCCGGTCGATGGCCATGTTGGCTTCTTCAGCGCTCATTAAATCATGGACAACTTGTTTGTAGATGGCATGGACTTGATGTAGCTTCCACAAGTTCAAACCCTGAGCGCATCTGACAAGCTGGACTTCGGATGTTCTGGTAGTGGCGTCACCAAACGAAACCACCATACACCCTGGGACATACAAAAACTGGCCGTCGATTTCCAACACTCGAGAAGTCATGACCATATATTCTTCCAATCGATGAGTTGGAGCACCGTAAAGCATTAACGCTTTGCACAACCGCAAGATGAATCTTTGTCTTTGGAGTAAAGCAGCGATGTGTACAGTAATCTTAGCTTCAGCATTTTGCTTACGACGCAATTTGTTGGCCTGTTTAGCAACCTGTTTGAAGTTCTTTGCCTTGGGCCTAGTTGCTTTGAAATTTGGCAGTTTACCATTGTTGGGAAGGTTTTCTGAACTTAACAGGTTGGAAGCCTTGCCTTTGATGCCGGAAAAGGAGGGCGTATTGAAAGAGATTTTCTTTCCTTTCTTGTTGGGTTGTCCGGGGTCAACCTCTGTCATTCCTGTGAGCGGGAGAGAATCGTTGTCGTAAAAGTCGACCGACTCAGGAGTGGTGTCAAGCGAGACTTGAGAGCGAGACGCGAACTCGTCTTCGTTCTGATACAATTTAAGTAAAGATCCCAACACACCCCCGCGAACCCGGTCTGGTGGAGCTATGTAGGAGTTGTCTTCCATCAGGGGATTGAATCCGTCGGGGTCGTCATCAAAATCGTCATAATGGCCCACTCGGTTGGCGAAAAAGGAATCTTTCCCTGAGGTTACCATGGTTTCGCCGTCCGATGGGTTGTTCATTGGAACTTCGAGGTTAGCACTCCCATTTCCTTGAGCACCAAGTTTTGGAGCGTTTGGATCCTGTAATGCAGCGGCGCCGTGTTGTTGAAGAATTTGTTGAGCCGCTTCACTCACGTCTACACCATCTACCGGTTCTTCCAAATTTTCCTGACCTGCCACATGCTCATTATCGTGACTAGATCTTTGTGTGCCAGACCTTACAAGCCCTGGTGTCATACCACCGCCTGTATACTGCAAAAACTTGTTTAGAAAACCGCCCTGATCATCGTCCTCATTTTCTTCCTTTAGAGAACGCATGCCGCTGGGTCTCGAATCATGGGAGGAGCGGCGTGTAGAGGACCTACGAGAAGAAGATCTTCTCCTGAAAAACCGTTTGAAGTTGTCGACCTTGTCTTCGTCGGAGGAACCTTTGTCGTCGTCGTTGTTGCCTTTGTCCCCTTCACCGTGCAAAACAGGGTTGTTGAACGGGTTTTGCGATTCTGTGGTGGCGACCTGCGTGGGGGAACTTTTATCTGAGTCCTTGGGGTCTATTTTCTCGTCATCTGAGGACATGTAATGCAGCTGTTGTGGGTTGTAAGAATTCTGCTCATGGTAAGAGTGAGTTTCTGATGGGTTTCTGTCATTCGAGTGGATGTCCTTATTTGCTTCAAATTCTTGTTCCTCGCTTTCCTCGTCGTAATGGTCTGAGTTATTGCCACTGTTAGTCTGAATGGTGTCTATGGCGTCATCTTCGATGTCCTGACGTCTGTTTTGCTGCTGGGAGCTCAAACCACGGGCAAAAGAGGGCAGATTCCGCGATGCAGGACGTTCGTGTGGTGGACGGGTTTGACCACCGTTGCTATTGTTGTTGTCGTCATCTGAATCGGAATCAGAATTCGAGGCCGTGGATTGTCTTGCCGAACGGTTGCGGGACGAAGAGCGGGGTTTCAAAAATTGGAACCGTTCGCTTGAAGATTTTCTCGCTCCTGGTCTTGGACGTTGATCGGACATGACAGCTTAGTGTGGAAATTTATCAAAAACCTGTGTTTTTCGAGAAATAAGTGCTTTAGTTCACCAATCGCAATAGAAAAACTGCTCGAACAAGTTTCGAACGAAGAAAGTGAAATACTAAAGTGGGCTCGAACCCGTTGTCTTCTGTATCGAAAATTCAAGAGTTTCGATTTCCACTTAATTTCTGATGCAATTAAGAGTGATGCCAATCGAAACTGATATCACAGTGTATAAAAAAATGGAAACTCAAAAAAACAGCTTGAACTTTACCAGCTGAGCAGGGAGTAGATTTAGTTTGAGACACAAGTAAAGAGTTGCGTTTGTATTCAGGTAAATGGATCTTTGAAAATTAGCTGGATCAAAACCCTTGAACTTCGTTTTGTAGCTTTTCTTGTAGTATCAAACTTGTGTGTATATCAAGTGGAAGTGTTTATCAAGCCGAAGTGTATAACAAACCAGCCTGTATATCAAACCAACGTGTATATCAAGATGTAACCCACAAGTAAAGACCAACGCTTTTTTCAGACAAATGGATCTTCGACTTTTCAACTGGATCAAACCACTAGCACTGCGTTTTGTAGTATCACACCAGTTTCTATATCAAACCGATGTGTAATTCAAGATATTCTGCACACAAAGTGTAGACCACTGTATGTTTCGACGAGTGTTCTTGCTTATATATAGATCTATGTGTCCTTCTACCAGGATTGCTCACTGCTGCTCAAACGATAATGTAGAGAGCCAATCTCTTTTTAAATATAGCATTCGAAAACGCACATCCGTTACGTATGCAAGTACATGAGTACGCAAGTTTCACAGCTTTTGTTGCAATCCATCTCGAGCAGTATAAGAAAGAGTTTACTACGTCATCAAAACGCGAAAAATCATTGGCATTTGAAACGGTTATCACGACGGGAAACTATGGGCTAGACACGAAGTGATGCAGGCGTTGTGAGCGATGGAGGCGTTGCGAGCGATAAAATGCTGATTGCAGTCTCCGTAGATTTTGTTTCATCTAAATCATGTAGAGATATGGGTGGGAAACTTGTCTTTTTTGGGACGAGTGTAGCCTGTGTCAGTGTGAACAAAGTGATAAAGAGGAAATGGCTGAGGGTTAATTGAGCTCAGATGCGTATGTGGAAGGATGAAAGATTTGTTTGTACGGGTGTGTCGTCGAGTAAGAGACAATGAAGTTTGGAATGGATGTAGATACGTTAGATGACTCTGGTATAGATGAACCCCACTCGGGTATAGTGTCACAGTTACTAATCGAGAGCGTCAGCGGATAGCATTAGTTTTGGTTGTAAATAAGATCTTCTATTCTTGACTTTGAGTATGGCTTTAGAGACCGGAATTTGTGTTTAGTAATTGGAATTCTATTGATTGCGAGAAATTCAGGTACTTGCAAAACTACAGAACGAAACGATTTTTGGCCATGTGTCATGAAATTTGAGACCTGGCTGTCAAGATCTCAAGCGTAACGAATTTGCAAACATGAAGAAGGTCTTTTTCGAAACTCGAAAGTCTCTATGTGCAACCTTTATTGACCTCTGTAAGAAATCTGGTTGACAACTTACCGTCAGTCGGACTAGTGGAGTCCCGATTGTTGCGTGTTTTGATCAGTCTTGGTGGTGGGGCGAGTAAGGACGAATTGAAGTTCTCTCACAAGGTACAGGTGAAAAAAAATCTTAAACTAGTATAAGTAATTCAAAAAATAGCTAAAGATCACCTTGGAAACGATTTCGATACGATTTTGTTGAATATTTGGACATCTGCCCGAGCTTTGACGGTATCGACAAAATATAACCTTTTTTTCGGTTATCGCACTGGACAGGAGGTTCCAGGACGCTATGAAACCCGACTTGTGTCGCGCGCCATAAAGAATTGTCCTTCTTTGTGAGTCCAACCAACCTCGTCAAGCAGTTATAACTCGAGAAATATACTTACAGAAAGTGTCAGCTCAGAAGGGAAGACAACAACGGGCAGTAAGGGAAGAGCACAAATCAAAAAAAGTCTGGTAGTACTAATTGAGTAGAGGCCTCTGTGAAGCCACACATGAAAATCAGTACGCTATGTTAAAATTTCGATAGATGGAAAGGCTTGCAGTCAGCTAAGCATCGAATAATGCCAAGTATTATCATTGTTTGCATAACTCCGAGATTTTCAAACAATTGGTATTTCGTGACGCAGAAATGTCCTGTCCCGACAAAGCGAGAAGAAACCCAAGAAAAAGCTCAAAAACACTCCTAAATTTAGCGAGGCGGGTGTGAGGCAATTACTATAATAGAGAGCCTCCAGATCCAAATCCTTACCAGTGTCTTTCTTGCCATTATTCTTCTATTATACCGAAGTGTCGACAGCTGACGTAAAATAGTGTATGTATGGAAGGGCAATTTTCAATGGAAGGGTAAATTACAATGGAAGGGCAATTTTCAATGGAAGGGCAATTTTCAACATGGAAGGGTGAATTTCGCTATCCAGGACAAACCTAAATCTCAAGCATATCACCTCGATCAAACACTACCACTCGCAACAAGCCTTGATCGGGTGCAACCTAGCGGTTCATTACTGTGCCAAGTGACAAAAACTAACCATCACTATTGACGGCTCGATCTATTTGTAACCTCAAACTGCCTCCCCATGACTGCCAGTCCCCAAGTCACTGATCGGAAGCAATCTATACATACAAACCGTAGGCATATCTGTAACTCTGAGTCTTTTGCACGGTTTGTCCCTTACTTGAATTCTCTTGACATAAGCACGACGCCCACTCCACGACACACCCGTACGTGACTACGAAAAACTCGAGCAGTTCTCTCTCCCTCTCATACCTCATCACACGACTATCACGCGACCCGCTCCCGTTCGTCTCCGGTCTGTTCCCCGGTCTTTTCCGACGGTTCTCCTTTTTTTTTTTTGACCCACCTTTTGAAATTGCTTTTTTCTCAGCGAGTGGAATCGGCTCCTAATTCAATAATTGTTTCTTTTCTTCCATCTTAAATTAAAGTCTGCTGATCGTCCGATGAGCTGGAAATGCTGGAAAACACTCAACAATGTCAGTATAAAACCATCGGGAAAGATAGATAGTCCAAGAGATTGGGACCAACCCAGGGTTCTTCGAGTTTGACTATCATTCTTCATTCAGATTTCAAGCCATCAACTGTTAAACTGCTACGATGATTAACGAAGCAGCCCGGGACAAAGATAATGTTACCTCACTTAAGAGCGTTAAGCCCGAAACAAGAACGGCCGCTGCGACGCTGATCGCTACGCGACCAGCGTCACCGCCGTTCCAAAGCTTGGCCAAAAACCGGCTCTTAGAGACTTGCAAACAGGAAACTGAGTTACATCCATGTTCTTCATTGGAATCACTAGAGTCTCTACGGCATACGCCAGAACCGATAGAGGCGTCGTTCTTGACGGCAAACGGGCCCAGAAAATACATTACTAACGATTTCTCGCCCTATGGCAGCCGATCCCAAACCCAGAGCCCCGTGGCTAGTTCTAGGGTCCGTCATACCTGTACAACGTCATTTTTGAAACCCCGTAAACAGTATTCAGGGTTCCAAATTTCCGGGTATAAGAAAAATCACGTGCACGTCGTCTTACAAACCGTGGATTTGCCTGTACAAGGCTGCGAAAGCTCGTGTATTCCGCATTTGACTGGATTTTTCACCATCAAGGGTCTCACGGAGCACCAGCCTGAGATCACCACTTTTTTCGAAGGGTTTGCGGCCACCTCCAATTGTGGGTTCTTGTCCGCGGATATGCCTTCAGAACTCAAGGATTTGATGGCCAAAGACTCCATAGACATGGAGCACTGGCTCAATTTCCCCAGTTTCAAAGAAATGTGTCGCGACGAAAAAACTCTGTCGTCGATCGCAGACGGCACATATGTGCATTCTGAATATCTCGAAAAAAGATACATTTACATGCGTTGGAAGGAAAGATTTTTGGTCCCGGACGCAGAGCTTGATTCAGTGGAGGGTGCTTCGTACGAGGGATTTTACTATATCGTCCACGATCAGCTGACCGGCGAAGTTCTGGGATTCTACTATCACGAAGATGCAGAACGTTTCCAGAGACTGGAACTAACGCCCGTCAAAGACATGTCAGGAGGTAGCTGTGGGTTTGAATTCAACTAATGGCAGATCATGTAGCGACTCTAGGCAGGTCCTAGAAACGCACACACAAACGGACACGCACACGAACATACAAACATAATAGAAAAGACCACTGATCGGCAGTGGCAGTACCCATTACAACTCGTTTACATACTTAGATATTAATTGTACTTGGTAATAATGATCATAGGAATCTGAATGCATTAAAGCACCGGTGCGGACAGACGCTACAAACTTGGAATCCCGGTTAGAGCCCGAGTACTCGAGTACCAGGATCAAGATTATAGATTTGAAAATTAAAGTACAGCGCTGTCAAAAGAACAAGTAGATATACGGCAACTCACTTCGGCACCAATAGCTTGTCCTACACTTTCCGAATCTCAATTAACCCTCCAAGATGAACAATTGCAAACGCCCTGATCTTATAGTTGAGTATGTGAGAAATAGACTTTCGTTTCTCCCTTGCGAACCCTTCTACTAACGCACGCAGCTACAAACATGTGCCAGCTCCAAAATCGACAGCTTCCAGTGCCAGCCAAGGTGTTCTCGCACAGTCGATGCCTATGGCTGCCATGTTCATGAAAAATAAGTTTCTAGCGTGGTTTGCTATGTTGACCACCGTTCATTACGCTTTAAACGGAGGAGACGAAGCATCTGCTGACCAGGGGCCTTTGCTAAAGATATTGATGTCTGCAGTATCGCTTGGCGTATGTTATATGAATGTCGTTTTCCCTCAACCTGGCCCTGCCGACAAAAAGGCATAATAAACCCCAGTTCCTCAGAAGCTAAGCTTAAAAAACCACGCGCAGACTAATTGTGAAAATGAAAGCCTCTGCTACAACAAAAAAGGTGGTGTGTGTGTACGGTATAAAACAAGACAATTACTTGATTTCAGACCTGGATGCGAGCCACCCTGCTTCTCAGTCAACACTTATCATCGTAAAGAATTTGACAAATAGTGAAGTGAATCACAACTAGCTAAAAGCTAACAGCTGTAGATACCAAGTTTGGCAGACGTATAATTTGCTGTACTTGCTCCTAACATTCCCTCGTCCGTTTGCAAAAGGTGCGTCTTCTAAGTATATCACTTTTACCAATAGCGACGCTACATTCTTATGGATATCATTTTTTCCTATAATGACACAACCCTCCAATCAACCGATAAATAACTTCCAATACCCAATGAACGGACTTATAACAAGATCATCCACCAAATCGGATAACGCAAAAATCGAATCCCTGCCAGAGAATTCACAAAGAATAACATCTTTAAGATACCAGTTCATCATCATAAGGGGGCGCTGATTTCTCCGACACTTTTATTATTTTTTTGACCATATTCTTCGAGTTCTAGGCTGTCCTGGCTCATTTTAGGTGCATTTTGCTCACTGTAAGACAAATCAATGGTTGCCCGCTTGTGTAGGGTTTTACCCGCCAAGAGCTTTCTCAAAAGAAGATATGCTTCTCAAAGTTCCAGTTCTGAATCGTCTCAAGACCCATCTTGGCCCAAGAATAGCCATCCTACACCTTACGAAATTTTTGGTCTTCCACAAGGCCAAGTCGACTCACGTCACTTGAAGAAAAAATACCACGCTTTGGCCAAACTGTATCACCCTGATATTTCTAACGGTATCAACGTAGTGCAAGATGGTGCGGCTCATAGTCATCATAGCTATCAAATCGATGAGTCTGCTGTTATGTCGCCCCAGGACAGACTAAGTCGATTTCAAGTGATGAACGAAGCATACGAACTTTTGAAAGATTCTCGTAAGAAGAGCGCATACGATCGTTTCCGTACAGGTTGGGTATACGCTCCTGCAAACGTCCGAAATGCTGCTTACTCTTCAGCTGCAGCGACAGCACATGGCTACCACAACAATCATAACTACCAATACTGGAATGCAGGCACTTGGGAAGATATCAACAGGATGCATGATACTGATTCAGACAAAAAACTGTCGTTTTGGGTGGTTCTGGCTTGGTTTTGTGGACTTGTGGTGTGCGTTCAGTGTACCGCCTTGTTGACACGAATTGAAGAAACGCTAACGAAGGGTCATCTCACGCATGATGATACCGAAAACGACTTGCTCCAAGCATACGTTAATTACGGACTTGACACAGATAAGTGGTCAAGACTAAGACGGTTTTTGTGGTTCAGAACATACGGAATGTATCGATCCAAAGACGATTTGGACAGAGAAGCTCAGAAAAACGAAAAGATTGTGCAAGAGCTCAAGAGCAAAGAACTGGGTCGATAGTTGAAACAAATTTCAAGCGTAATCCTTCTTTTTGATGAAGGTAGCAGCGTTTGTGTGCGCTTTTGGCATTCTGAGTAGGAATTACAGATTAATGACTTTATGATAACGACCTACAAACAAGTACGGGTTTAAGGGGTTAACATTTTCTGGCTCTTTCAGCTAAAGACGTTTCAGTTTCCAAGTCGCTAACAATGGATTTAAAAACAGCGTGCGAAGGTTAAACCGTAGCTCGGAGATATTAAGTGTGCTGGAAGAAGTCGCCATACTGATCGCATCATCAATGCGCAGTGAACTCTAGTTGTTGAAGGTAGCTATAACGCCTGAAATGCTAGCATAGGCCTCGTTTTCTTAATTAAAGAACGAAACCGAGACTCAACCGTTGAGTTGTGAGCAGACCAAACTAACAGTTGTCAAAAAAGAAGCAAACACTTCGAGCGGAAAAAGTTTCCTGGACCAAAATAAAAAGCTCTACACAGAATGTGTTACAGGTGACATCAAACTGAGTATCGTCACTGCTATTGAAATAGTGGGTGTTAACGAAGGCCTTGTTGATGTAATGTAGAACAGGTGATTTTGTCAGTTCTTCCATTACCAATCACCCAAAATAAAAATATGCAGGAGCGCTAAACAGGGATAGCGATAATACCAGAGAACTCGCGGGGCTAGTTTCTGGTCGAATCTTATTTGATCCCTGTATGGTCTCTCCGATACCTAATTCTTGAGCTCGGGATATCACGTGCTTATCTCTTCGACTGATCAATCTTATCATGGTCACAATATACGTTCTTCCAAACGTGAAAGATTTCACCATAGTTGAAATATCCATGTTCACATTCAGCCCTTTGGCCTTTACAGCGAAGGCATCCATCATCCATTGGCAGACCCTCGTTGCATAGTCACGAAGACCTTTCTTGGCTTTCGCTTAGGATGGATTTCTTGAAACCTGAGACGGTCTTGGACCTGAAAAACATCCGCGATGAGCTGGTGAGAATGGAGGATACGATTATCTTCAAATTCATCGAAAGGTCACATTTTCCAACTTGTCCTGCGGTTTACAAGGAAAGGGACCCTGGTCTCCGCATTCCTGATTTTGATGGTAGTTTTCTGGATTGGGCTTTGATAAAAGCTGAAATGACACAGTCACAAATTAGACGATTTGAGTCCCCCGATGAAACCCCCTTTTTCCCGGATAAAATACTGAAACCAATTTTGCCCAGTATCAATTATCCCAGGGTCTTGGCAACGTACTCGCCAGAAGTTAATTTCAATGGGGAGATCAAGGACGTTTATATCAATCAAATAACGCATCTCATCTCAAAATACGATGGTGAATGTTGGGAAAACCTAGGGTCTGTGGCTACCATTGACATAGAATTACTGCAGAGTCTCAGCAGAAGGATTCATTTTGGCAAGTTTGTCGCAGAAGCCAAATTTCAAGCGGATCGTCCATTGTACTCGAAGATGATTCGCGAAAGGGATATCGAGGGCATCTATGAAAACATTACCAATAGCGCGGTGGAGGAAAAAATATTGGAAAGATTGTGCGTCAAAGCTGAGGTCTATGGAGTCGATCCAACTGATAAAGCCGGACAACGGAAGATTACGCCCGCATATTTGGTCAAAATTTACAGAGAACTTGTAATTCCTCTGACAAAGAAAGTAGAAGTCGACTACCTGCTTCGTAGACTCGAGAGCGAGTAGCCAGAATGCATTACTTGTGATATATGAATAATTTTACAGTGTTTCTAATTCTTTTTTTTTCTGGTTCAGGAACCTTACCTTTGGTAGCCCATTTCTGTCTACCGTTCGAGTTTGAAACCCCTACCCCAGGAGTCGCATGGCCATTTCAAAAGTGGCAAAAGTAGCCGCATTTGCGAATGCTGCCCTTAGCATTGTTGGCCCAAAACCTTTGAAGAATGCTTTCCAGCCGTGCTTGGCATAAACATTTTGTGCCACCCGTACGATATTCTTACCATGCACCTGCTGATCGATCCTGTCTGTTTGCATGATTGATTTAATAACGTCAAGTGGATATACCGATAGCCACAAAGCAATACCTGATAGACCTCCGTAGCAGCACAATTTCCACCCTGGAATCTCTGTCCGCACAACGCCATTTTTCATCTGATTGGCGACTAGCGCCTCGTAAGTTAAAAAATAAGCACCACAACCTTGTGCTTCTCTCATTATGGTTGGTGTGAGTCCCCGCATTAGAGCTTTAGCGCGTACAAGCTTTTTAATGCAGTCCCAAGGACCACTAAATTCGGCCGCTGCACCCGAAGCTGTTTGGGTCTGTAGGCGAATCCTTACATGCTCAATTGGTGCAGCCAAAAACGAATTGGCAACTCCGCCAACAAAACCACATGCGTAATACTGTGGAAGCGTGAGGAGACCGTTTGGATTTGGTTTATCACCTCTGAAAAAACGCTTCATAGCTTCGTTGACCCCAAACTGGCAAGACATACAAGCACCTACGCCTACCAAAGGCGTCAGAGTTCCTTTATAAAAGCCTCTTAGACCCTCTTTCTTAACTAGATTCTTGACCACGTCTACAGCCGAAGTTGGTGTCGATGACGTTTGCAAGCGTACTTTAGTCGTGTCGAAGGGCTGGCCGACCAAGACCTGGGCCATACCACCAGCGGTTCCTGCAGCCAAATCTTTAAAAACCCGGTTGGGACTTTGACCTGTTTGATTCTCATCAATCAGTTGGGTAGGTGCTATTTCGTCCGACATTGAACAGATGACGTTGTGGCTTTTAGGGCAGCTACTGGTATAATTTGTTCAATTGTAAGCTTGCAGCGCACCTTTTTCTGACAGCAGTAGCGGTCGATGTGGTCTTCAAGCTACAGAAACCTCTTACATTTCATTAGTCTGGTGGGTGATTGGTGTTGAAGTTACTTTCCCATCGGCATAGATATGCTATGGATTCTAGGACGACAGATGAATAAATGTCACATGATCACACGAACCATGTTGAAAACGTTTGAAAGGTGCGATCATTGGTGGCGTGCGACGTCAACTGAGCCAAATTGTAAGAGTGAAATGCAGGGTTAAAAGATGATCGTTACTTGGGGCATCTTGATAAAGTAAAAGTAACTTTTTGTCCCCTTTTGAAGTCGTAATTCCAAAAGACACCTTGAACATTCAAATATTAAAAAAATTTGAGAAATACGTTGTAACTTTTATTACTCCACAACGATATCGTACACCTGCTATGAACTTCAGCTCTGTGGAAGAAGCTCCCAAACAAAATCCGTTCTTATTGTAGACATTTGACGTTTTATGTCACTTTGTACTAATGTGTCATCAGCTTAGGGGTGTATCTCAAAATTGCCTGGCATTCCAACTTACGTGTACCTGATGAAGTTGCTCGGTTTTGTCTCACAGCCACACACCAAAATCTCCCTTTCAAAACGCGCTTTGACGGTGTTAAATCTCGAAACAATACCTTTTCGAAAACAAACATCACGTGACCTTATTTAATGTCAATTAATCAATTTCATTAATATATCTATACCGAATTATCTTGAAATTTGATGTCTACTCCCAAAAACACTACACTTGCTTGAAAAGGCTAGAATGTTTTTGAGAAACGTTGCGAAGCAATCCGTTAGAACTATGTCGAAATTGACTCCTGTGGCTACCAAGCTCTCGCCACCTGCTGCGGCCTCTTACTCCCAGGCCATGAAGGTCAACAACTTGATCTTCGTGTCCGGTCAAATCCCTTACACTGCCGAGAACAAGCCCGTTGAAGGGTCCATTGGTGACAAGGCCGAACAGGTGATTCAGAACGTCAGCAACATCCTTAAGGAAGCCAATTCGAGCCTAAATAAGGTGGTCAAGGTCAACGTTTTTTTGGCTGACATCAAGGATTTTGCCGAGTTCAATGTCGTTTACGCCAAGCACTTCAACGAACACAAGCCTGCCAGATCCTGTGTTGCCGTTGCTTCTCTTCCATTGGATGTAGACTTGGAAATGGAGGTCATTGCCGTCGAGCAGGATTGAATATACAGCGCTTCAAGAGACAATTTTGCAACGTAGTGCTGCTATATGAAGTATTCAACGATAAGATAGATTTTCTAGAAAACCTAAAAACAACTCATAATAGCCGTTTATCTGGAATTACAGATCTATATTTTAAATAGTCATTGTTGGGGTTGCCTTGGATTTCTTAAACATTGCCAAAAGCATTTTCCCTTAATGCCCACTGCCTCCGCTATGTCAGTTATCGCGGATCAACGCTTGTAGCATTGACATATACATACACCTTGTTGGAAATGCAATCTGGTTATGTTGTGACTGCTTTCAGGTGTATGGGTTTTATCTTAGTATAACGTAAATCGCGTTCTGAAACTTTTTTAAAAAAAGTTACCAATTGTCTTTCCAGGCAGGCCACAAGAACACTGCCCGCCTGAACAGAGCGGGCCGCACTGAGCGTAAGCGGAACCCATGTAAACCTCTAGCCAGGCCCTCTGCCTATCCCATCTCATTCCTGCCTAGCTCCTGCCTAGCCTCCCACGCAAATATCGTCAACCGACTCAAAGATATGGTCATCTGACCGTTAATTGGCTGTCTGTTAATCGTCACAGACGAGATCATCAGGTGTCTTTCCACGAAAGCACTGTTTCTAGCAGCTGAAAAATTTTGAACAATTACTTTCGCATCTAAGAATACTTTCAGATACATAGTTGGTAGTACATTTCCTTCACCAGCAGCAGGAGAACTCACAAAACCAAAGATGGTCCAACGTGTTACTTACAGAAGAAGAAATCCATGTATGTTTAGAACGAGATAATGTTGAAAAGGCTGGCTGCTGTGTTGAGCGAGCATTAATTCATGCGGAAATGATCATTTTATGGGAGAATTTATTTGAACAAAGATAGTAGTTTTGGTGGGTTTGTAACGAACCTCAGTGAATCAATTCCGAGTGTTTCATGATAGCACTGCAGAGAAGCGCTGCGATAGTCAATGTGGAACAATACCTAAATTTTCCTATTTTGATGGTAGCCCAGACGGCGCGAAGAGACTCAATTTTCCAAAACCGATTCATCAGCGTGAATAACAGCCGACATCATGTTTCAATCGTCAGCAAGCCAGACCCCACTGTGTAAAGACCCCTTACTAACTTTCGCCATTCAGACAACACCCGTTCTAACAAGATCAAGGTCGTCAAGACCCCAGGTGGTGTTTTGCGTGCTCAACACACCAAGAAGTTGGCCACCAGACCCAAGTGTGGTGACACCGGTGTTCCATTGCAGGGTATCTCCACTTTGAGACCAAGACAATACGCCACCATCTCCAAGACCAAGAAGACTGTCTCCAGAGCTTACGGTGGTGTTCTATGCGCCAACGCTGTCAAGGAAAGAATCGTTAGAGCTTTCTTGATCGAGGAACAGAAAATTGTCAAGAAGCTTGTCAAGGAACAAACCGAGTCCGCCAAGCAGACCGGCAACAAGAAGTCCAAGAACAACAAGAAGAACTAATCTGTATAACTTGTACGTGTTAAAGTTTTAAAGTCACTTAGGTTAAGAAGCCGCCGCATGACGCTACCTCTGCGATGCTTCCCGCTCATCGGGTGTCCCAATGGTATATAGGAATGCTGTGTGGTATTGACTCTTACGTCAGAATTGACTCCATCACTGTATACGTAACTGGAGCCTCAAACTCATGATCTGCTCGATAGCAGGTATTGCCAGGCATGGAGATACGTATAGGAGTACCGGACAACATAGTTTACGTGGCGTGTGAACCTCTCTTCTCTCTTTGGATGAGTTTGGACTGCTTAGTTGCCTTTCTCTTGATATCATCGTGCACGTTGTGAACTAAATCATCGAGCATGATTCGTCGCTAATCCTGAGGTTGGAATCCCATCATCGATGAAATGCAGTCGGATCTATAGACGTTGACGCGAAGCCATCGTAACTAACATTTGTGGCCGCATCACTCGATGAGTAGAGCTAGTAAAATTACACTAGGCTTGTCGTGCCTAGCCACTGCTGCTACCGTAGTGGGTGTCCATTACGTGCAAGAATTGGAAAGAGACACTTTACATCAAGGTCCAATCAAGGATGCAAAACGAATAGCCGATAGAAAGGCTGGCGTTTTGGACCCCGAGAAACAGAGAAAATTGATGTTCAATAAATCCGAGCACGAAATGCAGCAAGAACTTCGTAAAAAATACGAATCGATGCAACCGTTGTCTGGCGAAGTATTGACTTCTGGCGGGAAAGAAGTAAAGTAGTGCAAAGAGAGAGGGATTCGTGTTGGTGCTTTCTGCAATTTTTTGGCATACTCCAGACCGAAATTCCGCCATTAAGAGAAACAAGCTGACATCTCAAAAAACAAACTTTCAGGAAACAAAAAGTCCGTGTCGAATGTTACACAAGATCCAATACTCCCAAGACTTCTACCAAGACCCTTACCGGGACTGTGGCATTTGTTTACGATTGTGCCGTGCGATATTTGATTTGCCAAAACTTTCCCACAACTCAAAGAACTAAGACAGATATTCAACAAGCTGAACTGCACCATATATTTTGAACAGCACATTCAACAAACTCTCAACATCTCTCCATTCTACTCTCCCACTATGAGTGATATTCATTGAAATTCCAAGCATTATTCGGGCTCATTTCCAAAGCCGAGATTTGAGCATGAACTGGATCAAAAAATTACTAGGTTCTTTTCTTCCCATACCAAACCATTTTCCAAATGCGTAGCCAACTCCGGGGCCAAGAACGCGAACTCGACTCGTCGAACAGTTCTCTTTTCCTGTCATTACCTAGTTGTAACTTATCATCACTTTGTACTAAGTCTTTGTTATTTTCGATGTAAATTTCAAAGGGACAATGACGAAAACGGCCCAAACTGTCCTTTGAAATGTCACTTATGCTCTTGTTTTGAGTTAAGACAAAACTTCTGAGACTTGTATAGGTACTATCGTTGAATTCAGTCTGCTTCTAAGTCTTATACTTGGTTTTTCAGTACTTCAAATGGCCCGAAGACCGTCGTTTTTGGATCACATTTCGGACAATGACAAAGATGAAAGGCAACGGTCAAGACCAATGCAGATCCCCAGACAGGCCCCTTCAGTACATTCAGAGGGGGGCACTAGTGTAACGGAAGAAACTTTTAGCAGCTCACACTCTTCAGAGTCTTACGTCCCCGCGGAAGATCATCCCCTTTCAAAACAAAGTTCCCAACAGCCAAACAGTCAAAATCCAAGCCAGCAATTTACTGAGCATGAATCATGTTTCCGGGTAGCCTCAAATGTGTCACAGCTCTCTGGTATTGCACATAATTCACCACGTAGTTTCACGCAGCGGAAACGTCCGTCCTTTGGGCGACGAAGGAGCTCGTTTTCTCGAGGTTCATTTGTGGGTCACAACGGCAGCTTTATTTCAACCTCGTTGAAAGAAGACCTCGACCCTACCACTGAGGAATTGAGGCATGGATCTTTCGGAGACGATTCTGAGGAAGAGCTATTCGAACCAGACACTACGGTGGAAAACACTCGAGAAACAAGCTCAGCCACCGCTGAACGAGAAACAACCATTTTCAATACAGAACTAGAAGCGAAGGATAATGAAAAGAGTGAAGCTCCTCACGGAACCAAATTTTTCCAGAACTCGGCCCCAAGCAATGATGATCTTTTGCAGCAATATACTCCCTTTCATAACGTACCGACCTCCACATCAAAGTCATACAGTACCAATAAAAGTATCAGGGGATTGATCGGTTCACGGCAAAAAGAGGAGGTAGAGCCAGAACCCCGACTTTCTGAAGACCCAGAGCTTATCGAGATAGCCAACTTCCCCACAGATCTTCTACTGGACATGTTAACCGCTTTACTCGATAAGATAGTACAGTCCAACGATCTGTTACACCGAGATAAGTCACCTGGCGAGCGGCCACAAGAATCACAAATAGGGTTGCAGACTCCAACATATAGCATGGGTACAGGGATGTTTGCAGAGCTTCTGAGTTTCCGCGGAAAGCATGTACCGGCGATTACACTTCAACAGTATTTCCAACGAATACAGAAGTACTGTCCAACGACCAATGACGTTTTCTTGTCGTTGCTGGTGTATTTTGATAGAATAGCCAAGGCTTGCAATAATGGGAAAGAACAAACGTTTGTGATGGACTCTTTCAATATTCATCGCTTAATCATATCTGCGGTTACAGTCAGTACTAAGTTCTTCAGCGATTTCTTTTACAGTAACTCCAGGTATGCGAGAGTTGGAGGCATTTCTTTGAAGGAGCTCAATCACTTGGAGCTTCAGTTTCTGGTTTTATGTGACTTTGAGCTGATTATTAGCGTTGAGGAGTTACAAAAGTATGGGGTTTTGTTGCGGGACTTTTGGCAAAGAGAGCAGGGAGAACTTGATCCTGCGATTGTAGTATAGATAAACTTAGCAATTTGGTGTAGTAAAGCATTCGATTAGGAACTCAAGTTTTAAGAATCTTGGAGTTCGCAAAGAAAATGAATGCTCGAGCTTTCACGCATGAGTGTTATTTAGGGTTGGCGTAGAGGATTATATTCACGGGGAATTTGGAGTCAGCGAAATGAAAAGAGGCTTTGTGGACTCGTTGCAAATTCCAAATTCTGACATTTTGTAATTTGAAATATTCATAATGAGTCGCATTTTTTTGTTTATGGAGTTGTAAGCTCTTCGTGCATACTAAGGTAGCATTAAAGAAAAAGGAGATCCCCGGTAGATTCCTGTTCTGCTGTAGAAGCTATCAAATTCATTGATATAGTATGTGTGTATCTATCTGTGAAAGCATCTTCCCACTCGATAGTAGAGAAGAAAATCAAGATATGGTATGCCTAGAAAAGCAGCTCAACCTTCATCATATTGCTAGAAAGCTATAACAAAATGTCTGCGGGTGGGATAAATTCCCAGAAAGAAATCGTCTCACTTCCAAGGTTTTTTCAGCTTTTAGTTCAAAGAATATTGATCATCGGCAGGCATCTGGAAATGTCAAAGCATCCTACATCTAGCGCATCACACGGGCTGATTGATGGGAAGGTTGATAGCGTCAACCACGTCAGTGCAGTATATAGTGATGTCGTTTCTAACAGAGATGTTTACTACGGGTTCCGAGAGTACCTGCTTTCCGCTTTCAGTGATCTGATTTGGAACCGAAAACAACCCATTTGATTTAAATGCTCGAGTATTCGCGTAGATTATGATTCAATTTAAAACGAATCTGGGCGTCAATCCGGCTCATCGATCAACCAAAACGTCAGAACTAGTTTGTTTACCTGAACATAATCAAGATCCACAACTCCCAGGGCTTCTTACTTTCTCTCAATCTCTTTCCACAACAGTTCGGGTTGTTTGGAACAGCTTTACCCCTGGTATTTTCATGTATAACTTAAGAAGGAAGTAAGGAAGGAAAGGGATTGTAAGGAGTAGGACGGTGGTCTCGGAGTTTACACGTATATTGGCTTGGGGTCTCTACAAAGCTTTGAATTTGGGATTTGATGTCACTGTCAAACTCGGATTGACGAACCATGTTTTAAATCAAGTGTTTATTGAGATAGAATTAAATTCCTTGAAAGGTATCATGATCTGCTTTCGACAATTGACAAGCTGGCATGCTATAGCGGTAGCAATGTTTTCACCAGAAAAAACTTGGAGCTTAGGTTATTGGTGGCAATCCCGGAAAAAATGCTTTACTCAGCAACGAAGTTTTACAGTGAACGTCGACTTGACACTGTGAAATGGAACCTTTGAATGTTTTTCACTTGCGTAACGTGCATGTTTGAAGAACTTGCGATGCTCCATTTCTAACGGAATCGTCCACTTTGTGAATATTAGTCGATACTACGAACTTGTTGAAATTGCGAAAAGCGGCCCAATGAACATTGGGCTTGGACCAATTAGCTTACCTTGAGGAATTTCTGAATGAGGTACTTGTTGCAACGGTGCAGTTCATGTACTTGACTATCGCGTACAAAGAAACCAGTTCAATGCGGGTTCCGATGATTGAGCTGACCGAGTGGTACATCATGAGTTGTCGGGAACAAGCTGCCAAGAGTTCTGGAAGACGGAGTCATCTCTTAAGTGGACGCAAAAGACTTAACGTCATGTCGTTAATCTCCGGCGACTACAAGCAGCAAGAGCCGTTGGAAATCCTGCAATGTCGGGCTAATGTGATGAGCATTGAAAAACGCAACGTCATATCATTGGTTTGTGACATTTGTGACCACTACGGAGAGCAAGAGTTGAAAACTCTGGAGTATCGGGATACCGAGGTCAGCTCTGGGGTGGACATAAACGACGAAACGTCACATTATTGATTTCTGACAACTAAGAGCGGCAAGAGCTGAAAACACCAGGGTACCGGGAGAATGAGAATCGGCTCTGGGGTGGACATAAACGACGCAACGTCACATTATTGATTTCTGACAACTAAGAGCGGCAAGAGCTAGAAACACTGGAGTATCGGGATAATGAGATCAGCTCTGGGGTGGACATAAACGACAAAACGTCACATTATTGATTTCTGACAACTAAGAGCGGCAAGAGCTGAAAACGCCAGGGTACCGGGAGAATGAGAAGTCGGCTCTGGGGTGGACATAAAAGACCAAACGTCACATTATTGATTTCTGACCACTACGAACAGCAAGAGCTGGAAATACTGGGATCTTGGCAGAATGAAAAAAAAAACACTCAAAAGAGCCATCGTTCCCACCCAACCACTTAGACACCCTTCGCTCTTCTTTCTTCGCTCTTCGCTCTTCGCTCTCCACCGCACAACACCGAATCAAGTGCTTCAACGTCTGCTATGATATTCCAATAATGGACGGTATCCCCATTGAAGTGGAGAACCGAAGAGATAATAATGCCTTGAGTTTTGTGATTGTGACGTACCATACGTCCGAAGAACAGCAACTCGTAATTGAGAATACGTTATGAGATATGAATATCAGCGTCTAATGTGGCTATCGGTGTGTGTGAGTGTGTGTGTGAAAGTCCACGTCTTTAGCTGACCCTGCGTATCCTTATCGATATGCTCCGAACCTCAAAGTTCGCGCATCTCGCCGTCGCTGTCGCTACCGCTACTGTTTTTGGTGCTACTACTACTGCAGCTGCAGATGCTATCAGCATTTCATTATCAAAATGTTCCCGTTCCCGACCGGATATCCCGGATAGCCCCGGCACGTGACCCAAAAACTTTTTTTTTTCGTTCCCTCTTGCCCCAGATTTCTTTTTTTTTCTGGTCCACACTTTGAAAGTTTCCCTCGTTTCTTTTCCTATCCGGCGCCCCTCTCGGGCTTATCTGGGGCCACACACTGTGGGCCACACACTGTACTGGCTTCCAATCTCGACTGATAGACTCAATTTTTTGAGAAGAGCTCATCACCTATATAAAAAACCAGGCGATGAGGTCCAGGGAACGAGTGGTAGGGAACAGCTTTACATTCCATCGCCAGCTACTTTCCTCTGTCCTCTCCAACACACTCTCCTCTGTCTCTTCCCCGCCATGTCGAAGGAAAACTATGAGATCCGGGACCTTGAAAAACGGGCCGGTTCCCGCTCCGACGATGACTACGCCGAGTCGCACTCGAACCCGGTCGTGGAAACCGCAGAAGCTGAGCAAACAAAACTGTCGTTTTTGGACACTTTGGCCTCCAAGTTGAGAGCCGAAACCAAGGGTATCGAGCCGATCACTGACGACGAAAAGGACGATCCTTCCATCTGGAACGCTGCTTCGATGTGGTTTTCCGCCAATATGGTTATTGCCGCGTTTGCTCTTGGTGTGCTTGGGCCTGTGATTTTTGGAATCAACTTTTGGGGGTCCGTACTTGCAGTGGTGCTGTTCTCGTTCATGGGGATCCTACCTGTGGCCATCTATTCCGTGTTCGGCGTTGAGCTGGGCTTACGTCAGATGGTTCTGTCACGGTTTCTGCTGGGAAACGTTACTGCGCGTATTTTCGCGTTAATCAACGTGATTGCCTGTGTTGGCTGGGGTGCGGTCAACACTATCGCGTCAGCGCAACTACTGCATATGGTCAATCCACACGGCGCGCAATGTCCGCCCTGGGCCGGATGTCTTATTATTGTGCTGTCAACGATTTTGGTGACGTTTTTCGGGTACCGTGTTATTCACGCGTACGAAAAATGGTCGTGGATCCCTAATTTCGCGGTGTTCCTAGTCATCATCGCACGCCTCAAGATCAACGGATCTTTTACCGCTGGCGCCTGGGAAAGCGGCTCTACCACGGCCGGCGGCATTTTGAGCATGGGCGGTGTGGTGTTTGGGTTTGCGTCCGGATGGACCACATATGCCGCTGATTACACCGTGTACATGCCCCGCAACATCAATCGTATTAAAGTTTTCTGTGCGGTGATGGCCGGACTTATGTTCCCATTGTGCTTCGCAATCATCTTAGGCGCCGCAGCCGGATGCGCGTCGCTCAACGATGAGACCTACGGCGAGTTCTACAAGAGCGACGGTGTGGGCGGCTTGGTGTATGCTATTTTGGTGCCTAACTCCGTCGGAGGTTTCGGACAGTTTTGTTGTGTACTACTGGCAATGTCTACGGTGGCCAACAACATCCCTAACATGTACTCGATCGCTTTGGGTACGCAAGCAATGTGGGCACCTTTGGCCAAAGTACCTCGTGTGCTATGGACAGTGGCTGGAAACTTTGTGACTCTGGCTATTGCCATCCCAGCTTACTACAAGTTCACTTCGTTTATGAGTAACTTCATGGACGCTATTGCGTACTATTTGTCGATCTACATTGGAATCTCGCTTACGGAACACTTGGTGTTCCGCAAGGCCAAGTTTGCTAACTATCACGTGGAGGACTGGAACAACTGGGCGGCATTGCCGGTCGGAGTGGCCGGGTGCTGCGCACTTTTCGTCGGAGCCGTGGGTGTGGCTATGGGAATGGACCAGACCTACTGGGATGGTGAAATCGGCCGCAAGATCGGAGATTACGGCGGAGATATCGGGTTTGAGCTCGGATTTGCATTTTCCGTAGTAACATATTTGGCGATCCGTCCATTGGAAAAGCGGTGGTTAGGCCGTTGAAATTCACTGCAATTGAGTAGTTACTTTGAGTGTTTTGTTACTCGATGTTGGTAATTAGAATTGTATTTGAATTAATTAATTTACGTAATTTGGGTATTTGTTAATATTACGCCTGAAGCGATGACTACAAGTATAATTGAAGAATTGAGAGCGTCAGCGATCAATTGTGAATAAAAGTGGTGATTAATAGCATAGTTGAACGATTGAGAGCGTCAGCGATCAATTGTGAACAGCAGTGATGGCTATTAGTAGGCTACACAATTGAGAGCATCGGCGATCAGTGGTGACTAAAGCTACGACTATCAACATAAGTGAACAATTGAGAGCGACAGCGATCAGTTGTGAATAAGAGAGGTTGTCGGAAGCATGATTGAACAATTGAGAGCGCCAGCGATCAGTTGTGAATAAAAGTGGTATTTATTAGCATATGAAGAAACGAGAGCGCCAGCTATAAAGTGCGAACGATAGTGATGGCAAAGAGAAGGTCAAGAGCTTTACTGAACAATTGAGAGCTTTGACGACCATTTGTGATAAGTAGGGATGGCTAAAAGTATAACTGAACAATTGAGAGCGCCAGCGATCAATTGTGAATAAAGTTTTTATTGAAGCTCGACTTCATCGGCAGTGTTTGAGTCGTTAAACTGCTTCGTTCGCTCAGTCATTATTTGCTCTGGGTGCATGGTTATGGTTATGGGTTACTTTTCTCTCCGTGATTCTTTGGTAATAAGTTTGATACATTCTGTTTGACCAAACCACGGATATTTAAACGATGGAGCAACAATAGCAAACAATCGGTAACGCTCTCGATTGCTCAATAGAAGTCCTGGATTGCATTCATATCCTGCATAGCGTTGACGTATTGTTGCTTCAAATCTTTATGGTTGGTGTTTTCACCTTAGCGCTTAATATGTCTTTTTAGTTTAATATGTCATTTTCTGATCGCGCAATTTGCAATTCCAACAGTTATGGCTATTAGTATAGTCGAACAGTTGAGAGCGTCAGCGATCAATGGTGAATGTTAGAGATGGATTTTAGTATAATGGAACGATTGAGAGCTTCAGTAAGAGAGATGGCAAAAACCATTGTAAACATGGTCAGGAACATATCTGAACTGAGAGCTTCAGCGATCCATAAAAAAGATGGCTAACACCATTTTAGAAATGGCCAAGTGTGTTCTAGAGATGGCTTAAACTGTCAGCAATCAGTTGTGAGCGATGGTGATGGCTATCAGCATAGCTGAACAATTAAGACCGCCAGCAATTTTAAATATAAGGATTAGCCAAGACCACTGTAGAAACGCCTAAGAGCATTCTAGAGATGGTTTAGAACGTCAGCAATCAATTCAAGTCATATAGAGTTCTTAGATCATTGGAGAGTGCCGCCGAGTGATAGTTGACGCAGCATTCTTCCCATCAGCAGTTTTTTTAGATTGCTTGACTATTCGTTAATTGTGTCGCTGTCATATAGTCACGTGAATGTAATCACTTTGCCATGGATCTGACACTAGATGGACATAAGTTCGGACAGTAGGGCAATTTTAAAGACGGCTAGGATCAAAGCTGGATAATTGAGTGCGATAGCGATCAATTGTAAGCGACAGCAATGGCCTCTAGAATTTCTGACCAATTGAGAGCATCAGCAATGAGTTGTGAATCAAAAGGTGACCAAGACCATTATAGAGTTGTCTCACAGTCTTGTAGTGTTGTCTAACAGCAATGTATTGATGTTTAACATTCTTGTTGTTTATACTCGTGTTGAGACTTTGTGTCTGGCCTCTGCCTCTGAAGTGTCGTTGCACGATAAACGTCCTATATCTTGGGTAATTATATCCCTTCTTGAAAGATGTAAAGTGTTGTTTTACTGAGTTAGAGTTAGCTCTCCGCGATGTATACAGCATAAATGGCATGAGCTTGTAAGCGTGAATGAAACGGCCCTTACATATATTCCTGGAAATGTTCCGTCGATAACTGATGTAAAAGTTTTCCAGCATTCCGGGTACAAATAAAGGGAATGGGCTGCTCTAGGAGCTATACGATCAACCGCAAGTGGTACCACTTGGTTCAATCAATGCCGTTCCTGTTAGATCAGTAGTAGTTCTGGATTCTTTGAATATCTTCCCAATTCTGTCGCTGTTGTTGCGTCACGTGTGTGTGATCACCTTGTTTAGATCTGACGCAAGGCAGACAGAGGTTCCGACAATTGTAGAGCTGGCCAAGACCATTGCTGAGCTATTCAGAGCTTGAACGATCGATTGTGGCTAGTAGAGATGGCTTAGTGTTCATACTCGCGTTGAAACTCTGCCACTGTAGTGTTGTTGTACGATAAACCTTTTAAACCTTTGGAGTTTTTTTACATCACTATAAAGCGTAAGCTACCTTCCTTCAGAGTTTCTATCACATTTATACAATTATTGGGAGGGTTTTGTCATTGACGGATGTCAAAAGGATTACGGGCGCAATTTCTTCGATGAATAGCAGCACAGGTAAACACATGAGCGCAAGTGCCACTCGGTACAAGTAAGACATCATTCCCTTTACAGCAGCAGCTTTTCTAAATTCTTTGACCATTTCGACAATTTTCTCGCTGTTAACTTGTCACGTGTTTAGCTGTGGGTCTGACGTTAGGCAGATCAAGGCTAAGAATAGCGAAGAGCACCTTAGAGCTGGTTAAGACCATTGCTCAAGCTTCACTGATCAGCTGAAAATATCATACATGGTTGGAATACTTCTGGAGATGGCTAAGAGCGTTGTCAAGCCGGCTAAGACCTGTATATAGATGGGATTCTCATAGTTGGTTGGGGGCATCGTGAACTTTCCTTGGAGCATTGAAGAGCTGGATAGAGCCATTCCACAGTTGCCTAGGACCATTGTTGGGTTCGTTGAGATCACAGAGTTGGCCAGAAGCATTGCAGAGTTTGCTAGGAGTATTTTACAGTTGGCTGGGAGCATTTCAATGTTGTATAGAAGCATTGTGGAATTAACTAGAAGCAATGTAGAGTTTGCTAATACCAATGTGGAGATGGCTACGACCATTTTGGAGCTGGTAACGACCATTGTAGAGATGACTACGACCATTGTAGATACGGCCATGAGCATTCGGTGGATGGCGACGGTTATTTTGGACTTGGCTAAGGGCATTACTAGTAGAGAGTGCAATGGCAGCAGTTTAACAATCGCGATCTCCTGCAATCGGTTGTTTGAATACTACTAGTAACAATGATACTTGAAAACGTAAAGGCATCGGCGATCAATTGTGAATAGGAGAAATTAGCTGAGCTAACAAACTCATAAACTGATCGCTGATGCCAGCAGTCACGTTACTGGCGCTTCTCGAATTCGTAACGAATAAGATCCCGTCAGATACGTATTTTAGCCCAAAGCCTACGGAATGAATTTGACAACAAGGTTTATAGTAGAACGGCTATTTGAAGTGCTTGGATAGCTTGATGACACCTTAGATTCCCTGCAATCCTTGGTAATTAAACTTGAGCACCGCGTATGAGGTGATGATATCATGACCTCAGCCAGGACAGTAAGTGAATCACGAATCCAAGCGCCAATCCGGCTCAGCAATCAGTCAACTACGCGAAAGATAGCTTGTTAATCTGGAGATAAAGGAGATTCACGCATTTAATAGCTGCTTTCCCTTCGTCAATACAACGATTCGGCTTGTTTTAGATGTCAGTGTCTTGCTTTCGTTGCAATGAGACCTAGAGGCTCGAAAACATCTCTACGCATACAGTGATAGATTCGCGGTATATTCGAGCTTCTGAGATCGTAGACCACAACGGGATTCGCGAATCCTAAAAGTCGACCCCGATTCTGGACTCAGCTACATTAACAATGATCAATCCGGGAAATACCCATAGATATATATTGACAGCACCAAATTGGCGTGCATAGTGCTGACTGGTAGCGTCGGCGGCTAGCATTTGTTTGATCATAGACAAGGTCTGAAACTTTTGATACTTGACACATCTTTGAGTACTCCTCCAGAAATCCAGATTTGTCGAGGGCTGGTCAACATATTTGTCAGGAGCTTTATTTCCGGATACCAACATAGGAGACGAGATAAAGCGAACCGCCAAGAATTGAAGAAAGTAGGAGTGAAACACGGCATGGAGACTCTAATAATCAAGTTAACGATACATTTGAATACGAATGTCAAAACTTTGTCTAATAGGATTGTACTTGCTGAACGAAGCTGTCCTTCAAACTTTGAGATTTAATTGGCGAAAAGTAACCGAAGCGATGATGCACATCGAAGAAGACCACCGCGACACCGTCGTCTTAGAGAAGGAGTAAATTGATGTTTCTTGCAAAGGAAGCTCCCAATTCTCAGCCAAATGAGATTGTTCACCGGTAGCTTCGTTCTGTACTCTGCAGAGGCCTGAGACATGACAATGCATATCACGACTCGACAGTAATTTTGAATCGATAGATGAGCATTTTCAAGATGTGCTACAGCGAAAAATGAAGCAACTGGAGTCTATACTTGGAAAAAGGCACACCGAGGAGAATTTAATAAATTCTTGCCAAGTTCAAAACGAAACGGTTCTATCGAAAAGTTTGGCAAGAAATTTGAGATCCAGCTTTCAAGATCCCAAGTGAAAGGAATTCACAAACATGAAGCACGCTGCTTCCGAAATTCGGAAGCCAAAGCTTTAATGTTTTTTTCATTATGAAATACGCAATGATCAAGGAACTTGATTTTTGATTGACAAGCTACTACCACAACTAGTTCGACAGTCATCGAATACTGTAAAGTGAGAGCGCCAATCAACAATTATGACCACTCGGTACCTATCAACTGTGGAGATAACAGCAGGCAAAAGTTTGTCCGGTCCCCGGTATGTGTAGTCACGTGCCTGGTGACAGTGACATAAAAGCCGACGAACTTCATTTGACGATGGCAAGACTTTAGAACACATTCCCATGCCATTTTTTTGTCACTACAGGCTACCGTCAATTTTTAGCCATAATCGAACTATTGAGCACATCAGCGACCTGTTGTGACGATTCATGAGACCCGAGGCACATTCGGACAATTGGGAGCGTCAGAGATCTGTTGTTGATAACAAAAAGCTTTTATCACTCGGGCCTAAGTATGCAAGGAGCGCGTCAATAGCGTGGTCATTTTTCATGACTAATTTAGTGCCCAAATGTTTTTGCAACTGGTAGTTTCAGCGATTAGTGCCAATACCGAGATTTTCAAAGACAATTGAATAAATGAACCCGCCAAAGAAGGTTGTGGGAACGCAATATATCAATGTCTTTAACTGCTACCACAGGAACCGCGAGACAATTACGAGCATCAAGTCTAGAAATCCAGCCCATTGAAGGATTGCAAGTGGCTCATTGTTTGGAATCCACCACCTGGATCAATTTTGAAGGTGGTTTTAGCAATCTCTTAATTCAGTGTCATGAAGATGCGTTTGGGCCCGAATGAAGTGACAATAGTTAAACAAATTTCGGTAGAATTTCCTTGGACTGCTACAAGAACCGAAACTCATGATTTCACAAGAGCATTCTGAAGACTACACAGCATTTGAACTACCGAAATCTTTCGAGGAAGGCTTTGAATAAATACTGAACAATTCGCAGCTGTCTTCGTCGTGTTTGCAGCGACCTTCATCCCCATTAGCATTATATCTCCGCCAGGTCGTTGTACTGCTCTACCTGGACCATTAACCATAATACTGACGAGCACCTTTTCTTGGATCACGAGACCGCTGTTACGTTTTTTGTTCTACTTAAATCTCAACTTAGCCGCTGCGATATATCATCTGACTACCTAAACACCACTCACAGCCTCCAGATATCTTTCAACTACAAACTTTAGACGCCTCCTCGAGCTCTCTGATGTTTGCAATGCTTACACTCTTCAACCCCATCGAATATGTCTTCTATATAACGTTTCTGATAGGTATGTTATCGCTGCTACTGGCGAGCATTCAAGCTCCTTTATTGCTGAAATATGGCAAAACTTTACCTGAGAATGCCAGTAGAGGTCAAGACAAGAACTTGTGGGTGCTCTTTCAACACTTCACGGTACCCAAAAGCTGGTTCAGTCACTTTTATGTTTACTCCGGGTTTCTATCGTGTGTAAACATGACGCTATTGCATTTCAAAACGCTCTCCCTTTTGATGGCCCTACATTCTATGAGAAGACTCTATGAGACTATTTATGTCAACAAATCCAAGCCTAGCGCTAGAATTCATGTATCACACTACTTGGTGGGATTTTGGTTTTATTCTGCAGTAAACTATGCCATTTACACAAGCAGGCCTGATACTTGGAGCCCACCGCTTATAAGAAGCTTTGCGATGCTGCTGTTCGCAATTGCATCGTGGGACCAATACAAAAGTCATTTGCATCTATCGCAGTTGCGTAAATACACATTGCCCACAAAGGGCTTATTTCGATTAGTGGCCAGTGCACACTATTTGGACGAGATACTCCTATATTCAGCATTGGCACTCTACTCTCGATCCACAAAATTACTAGTGTGCTTGCTATGGGTGATATCCAATCTTTCCGTCTCTGCCATTGAAACAAGACAATGGTATTTGCGAAAATTTCCACAATCGACTCCAAAGTTTGCAATCATTCCTTACATTCTGTGAAACTATCTATGCTTCTGTTGCCAAAGGCTGTTAACGTTCCCATTTTCTAAAAAGTAAAGACGAGTTGATACCACCGAAGCCAAAACTGTTTGCGAGTGCGTACCGTAGTTTTTGTGAGTCCGGCTTCCCCTTCACCAGGTCCAATTGTTGCCAAGACTCCAAATGATCGCCGGATGCGCCGCCAACTTTCTCCAGGTTCAGTGTATGCGGTATCACACCATCTTGCAATGATTTTATTGTGAAAATGCTCTCAACAGCACCTGCTGCACCCAACAAGTGACCTATGGCTCCTTTGTTACTTGAGACTTTCAAACGATAGTCTCGGGGATCATTTGCGAATATCTGGGTGATCGCTTGCAATTCGGCTCTATCGCCCAGGATCGTTGAAGTGGCGTGTGCATTTACATAATCCACTTGTGTAGGATCAATCGTATTCAAGGCCATCTTCATGGCTCGACTAGCGCCTTCCCCGTTTTCAGATGGTGACGTTATGTGGTGAGCGTCGCTCGACAACCCGTACCCTTCCACTTCTGCGTAAATGTGAGCGCCTCTCTTTTGCGCGTGTTGCAAGGATTCCAAGACCAATATCCCTGCGCCTTCTCCCAGAACGAATCCACTCCTACGGGCATCAAATGGTCTAGATATTCCATCCGTTGTTATGCTTTTGGCTCTCAAAAAGCCCGAAAGCGCTAAAGGATGGACACAAGCTTCACTGGCGCCCGCGAGACAAAGATCATTGTAACCGAGTCTGATGAAGTTATATGCATCTCCAATTGCATTGTTCCCGGTTGCACAAGCGGTTGACGCACAATGGGAGACTCCCTTGAGCTGAAATTTTATTGAGACGTTACCGCATGCCATGTTGGCCAAAATCTTCGGTACAAAAGTTGGCGCAAGTTTTTTCCCACGATCAAATCCCAGAATCGAATCGTACATGTCCTGGATAGAGGCTATTCCCGACCCTATAACGCAACCAAACTTTTCGGAATTGATCTCGTTCAGCTTATGCAGTAAGCCAGCATCGTCCAATGCCTCTTGAGCGGCCACAACCGCAAACTGGGTGAAAAGACTCATTCTTCTGAGATCTTGAGAAGTGAAAAGTGGACCATAATCACTGGCATCAAACCCAGTTATGTTACCTACACCAACATTTGCAGGACAGTGTGGTTCGTAATTTTTGAAGTCAGGTAGCTCTGAAACAGGACGAATCCCGGATTTTCCACGCAGTAAGTTTGTCCAGGACTCCTGTACAGTTTTGCCTAATGGTGTGAGGGCTCCAAGCCCGGTAACGACAACTCTGGACGTCATGGTGAGCCTGAACAGATGAACGATGTCAATGAAGGGTCGCGATGAACGGAATTCGGTCTTTTAATAAATGGTCTACACGATGACTACTGTCATCGAAGTAAGAAAAACGCTTTGACGACGGTGAAAGTTTGACCAGATCTAATACCCAAGGATTAGTTTTACTGGAGCTGTAGCTCTTGATTTAATGGACGGTTTTCCATATTTGAATTTGTGAGCTCAGATTCAAATTTGGCCAAAATGTCTCTTGATGGGTATATTTTGGTTAGGAAAGAGAGACAACAGCTTTACAAAGATGAGGCTAGGAGGGAATTCAAAATATTTGTGGGGATGGCTGGAAGATGAGACTTCATGCTCAAAATTCGATACTTTACTGTGAAAGTAACTCATTAGAGGTATTCATGATCTTTTAATGCGGGTAGCACAAATCTGTGTCTGTTGAAGGTTGTCGTTCTAGTCCTTCAAACGGTTCGCGATGTGTCAGGATGGTATCGACGTTAACTTGATGCTTCAGATATCACCGTATGTTATAGTGTCACCACTGGTGGGATGAGCTTTGGCTCTACCTTTACGTAAGCACGTCGCTGAAAGAGAGATCGCTTAAACTTGATGTCAATTGAACTAGTGTGGATTTTGTCTGTCAAAACGGGAATGTACACGTATTATCGATTACTGGTAGACAATGACCAGTTTTAACGTAACAAGGAACGACGATTGTCTCCTTGTATCTTTCCAGTGATCAGATGTAAGTAACGAAAGGAGAGTTCGAGAAAATCGAAGGAATGCGTCTGGTGGCTATATATCAGGGCAAATCTTTTGGTGGAAAGTGGTTTACATGGGAATACTGAGCGGTGTGAATTTTTTCGGTCATCGAGAGCTGCGATTCGTTATACTAATGGTTTCTCCAACTTGAATGTTAATCCGTTTACAAGATACAATTGTATCGCAACAAACAGTCGCGGTTCGATGAACAAAATCATTCAAGAGGCATACAGAGACATGCTTTAATACAGCTAAAAGACCATCGCTTGTACACTCTCGTCTAAATATCAATTTTTCCCTCAAGAAGCGGTCATCGTGCCAAGAACCTGACTATAATCTCACAACGAGTTTGAACTATTATGGGAACTCCTCATTGTGCGCTCTGCAGCGTTTCTTCACTTCAAGTCTTCGTTCGTGCCAGTATTTGGGGGCCTTGGGCTATCGCCTCTTGGCTGCGTCGTTCAAGAAGAACGAGTCCTGGATGAAGATGTGCATAATGACGCTGAAAGCTTCAAAGCTGCCTTACGAACAGCTTTCTGATCTGATACCTCGAGGACTCTCATAGGTCTGTACCCAAGAGGAACCATTCTTATACACAAAAAAAAACCTTAAAGAATAGGCACTTTTTTATTCTTCTGGCAACTTAACAAAGCTATTGCGCGAGCATCCGGACAATCGAACAACCACCATGTTCAACTTCAGTAACATCTCTGGACGATCATTGTAGTGTACCTCAACTTCTTTCGCTCAGTACTCGTACTCGTGAAGACCGTTGAAGTTATTCAAGCCTGTCAAAAATTGGAATGTCTTCCATACAAGAACTCCGAACGACACTATCATTAAACGTCAAACGCCCATCATGGACTACAAGGGCATTGAAGAGCATTTAACCGAGACCAAAGAGGGGAGCCAAAGCTACAAGTTAGACCATGGACCTTTACCACGAGACGTTTTCAAAGTTAAATTAGTGTGGAGACTGATGTTGCGAAAGTGGAGCTATGTGAGTCTTTTCTTGAATATAATAGTAAATGGCTCGTTCATTAATTCTTGCAATGATAGAGACCTAGTTGTTGGAGTTTTATTCTTAAACACAGTCGCCGTTCTCTTCATTGTGTCAATTCAATTTTTCTTTTCCTCAACTTCCGAAGGGTGGAACGACAAAAGCGTGCGTATCTGGATGGTGGAGATATTACGTGTCAATCCTGGAGAAGATTTGAAAAAGTGGGATCTGATTGCTGCTAAAATGAACACTATTCTTTACGAAAATGACAAGAGTGCCACAAGGTATTTTTTCTACGACGGGAAACAATGCTTGTCCAGATTTTCAAGCAATTACGTCACATCAAACTCTACAGAGTGGTATCCTACTCTCGCACCCTTCATCAAAGCTGCTGTGGATCAATACGTTGAGTTTTTCAATCAGCAATTCCGGCAAATGACATTGGGTATCTCTGCCGATCGCACCGAAGCTACCACCCAGAGCGAAGCGGTTTGAAGAAGTGACGGAATACTCAAAGCAACTTGATAGCTGGTTACGTCCAGTGTTATACCAGTACATCTTTGAACCAGTGAGCTAGCCAAAAAGTTAAGCTTTTGAAGACGAAACCTGGGGCCTTACCTGCATCCTATCGCTTCTGAGAAAAGGTAGTTACAAACGCTCCGACAGATCAACGAGCATAGCCTACTCAATTTCAAAGATTGTCGTGCTCGAATGAATGTTCTTCTGGCTGGTTGTCGTGATGTGTCCGAATCGAACTTTCAGTATAAGCGTCAATCTAACGACACCCGCGTGTAAAACGATATCTAACTCAAGGTTCTCAATCCGCTCAAATCATTCTTTTAAGATCATCGGTAACAACTCCCATCACCGCCCAGATAACCAATGATATCCGCTATAGAGATCGCTATTCAAACGTCGAACTCCCATCAGCTTAGGTCATCTGCAGTCAATCGCTACTAACACCAATTGATTTGAAAATATGCGTGTAGTTTTTGTATGAGACTAGATACTTTCCCTTCTGATGAGGTTTTGTATGTATGCTATTGTACAGTGCAGCTGTGAGACAGTTGCAGCGTTTCGTTTACCATTCCAACAAGTCGTCCTTGGCGTACAAGTAGTCGGTGAAAACAAAGTCGACTTCGTCGGTTTCTGGGTTGTAACCACCGATCTTGATAGATTCGTGGTTCTTGACGATGATGTCACAGCCCTTTTCCTTTAGGAAGTCCAAGTCGAAGGTAGTGGCAATACCGACGATCTTGCAGCCAGCGGCCTTACCGGCAGCAATACCAGCTGGGGCGTCTTCGAAAACGATGACCTTAGACTTGGAAGGTTCCTTTTCGTTGATTGGGTAGCCCAAACCGTTTCTACCCTTGATGTAAGGTTCTGGGAAAGGCTTACCTTGCTTGACGTCATTGGCAGTGATGAAGTATTCAGGTCTCTTGATTCCCAAAAGCTCGAACCACTTGGTGGCCATAGGACGGGTACCAGAAGTGGCCACGGCCCATTTCTCCTTAGGTAGAGCGTTTAGCTCTTTGCACAGAGTGACGGCACCTGGGACTTCGATGGAGTGTTCACCGTACTTGGCTGGGATTTCGGCTTCCAATTGGGTAGCGTAGTCCTCGTCAGCAAAGTCTGGGGCGAACTTGGCGATGGCATCGTAAGTTCTCCAGCCGTGGGACTCGTGGATGACGTGTTCAGCGTCGAAGTAAGGCTTGTCCTTACCGAAGTCTCTCCAGAAGGCAGCAATGGCCGGTTGTGAAATGATGATGGTTCCGTCGACGTCGAAAAGAGCAGCGTTGACTTTCAAAGATAGTGGTTTTCCTAGAGACATTATTGCGAGATGATTGGATGTGTGATTTGCAATGGAATCTTGAACCTTAATAACTAAATCACAATGCCAACTACAATCTGCATAAACTTGTCAGACCCTGGGTATTTATACTCTTTGCAACTCGATCTGTTTGTTCGTGTGGGCTTCCTGAACTGCTGTGGAGTTCTGCACACTTGCAAAAAAGAAACAGGAATTGTCCAAATGTCCTAAAGTCGGCAAAGCGATATCATCATGGGCAAAGCAAAAGGCGTGTTAGAGACCGCTATACGCAACGTCCGGTTCTTCTGCTGCGACATCTGCTGCGACATCTGATGCGACAATCCACGGTAATGCAATAATAACCAATCTCTCGTTTCTTTACGCCCACGATAGAAACCCGGGCTTGCCAATTTTTTTTGTTTTGTTGCTTCTGTGGATTACCACACGTAGTGTGTGTACTCGCACCACCAGAGGATCGCGTGTTGGTGCTTAGTCTACATGAGACGCTACTACGTTTTTGGTATTGGATGTGTAGTGGACCGAGTGATTGACTGATGATGTCCTGGACTGGACTGCCTATACGTAATGGGAAGATTAACAGTGCAAAAGGTCCGCTGACATAAGCAGAATGGGCGAAGGTGCGAATTAAGACATATTTTGACCCTTTTTGGGTCAAAAGGGCATGTTTGACCCAAATTGGGTCAAACGAAAAGAAAGACGCCAACAGGAAGCCGGATCGCGTGACAGGAAGCTGGGTCACGTGGAATGTCGATGGTGGTCATTATATACGTACAATATCACGTGAGACATTTCTTATCCGATAATCATATTATACGGAATGCTCATTAAATCGCATGTATGATATAAAAACACGTGATGCGTGATCACGTGCTTTTCTATACGTTGATCATACAATACGGAAAACATTGCGCCTGCATAACATGTGACGAGCCATCGGAGTTTTATCCATCTCTAGTGAACAGAGGATATAGCCTCGAACTAATCACTGGTCCGTCATAGGCTTGCGAGCTGTCTACGAAGAAGACATATGAGATACAAAAGTATTCTACATGAGAAATATGACGTGGACTCGCCAACCAAGCTCAGTGGGGAGAATTAGAATTGTGATAACTACACACGACAATGTGTAGGTCAGCTCAGACATGCGCAATGGGTAACTCGAGTAAATGATTATCGTTACTCGGTAATCGTGAGTAAGTAATCAAGATCCAAATTTACTTACCCACGGGAAATTTGAGTAAGCAACGGGTAAATGACTTTGTACGGCATGGGTAACCCGCAGACGTTCGATGTGATTTGATTGGCGTCAGCACCAAAATTTCAACTACCAAAATCTAGACTATTTGGTTCAGCTAGACAGGTAGCATTTCAATCTTTCGTAAATGGAAGAGTCGAGCTCGATGGCTGTTTGTGAAAATTCCATACACTTACATATTTTGATTCTACGAGACGATAGCATTTATTTTGCTTGAAAACTCCGTGAGTAAGCAACAAGATCAAGGGTCAATTCGATCAGAACAAGTCACTATTTGTACCATCGAAGGGTTTGAATTAACACAGGAGATCTTGACGACCGGCTTCTCATAAGACCTTCATAAGTAAATTACGCACCTCATATATACCTTAATTCGTTTGCAAACGACACATTCGTATCACGTGATCTGTGTTGGAAAATCGACCCGTGCTCTTCAAAAACACTCACAGATGTACCGTGTAGATCTCCAGAGCTTGCATGCAGCTCAACCTCCAAAAACTGCTCGAGCAACATCAATTTCGCTGCGATATTCTAAATTTTTTACCCTTTCTCTCGTTTTCCGGTGCGGCCTCGATTCTCGATTTTCCACGAGACCTCAAGCTCCTCCCAGTCATTTTGTCTACTTGAGTAAGGCCATTCACTTCCAACTGTCTGCTTGTCTTTCTTTCTCCCCCTCTGTTTCCAGTTTTTGGCCTTAAATGCTTGTTGGGTCCATAATAAAGTCCAAAAAAATTGGTCAAACCAAGACGATATAACCTATTCTACCAAACCAAACATCCAAAACGATGGCTACCTACGCTCAACAAACCGTGAAACAGCTCCAGAAGGAGCTTGAATCTAGAAAACTCAGTACCAATGGCATTAAGAAAGACTTAATTGCGCGATTGGAGGCCCATGACGCCGAAAAATCGCAACCAACGGACGCACAACAGGAGGAACCACAGCAGTCTGAGATCTCAGAAACTGCAAAAGTCGAAAAACCTGAAGACAAGCCTGAGGAGGCAGTCGTTCCAGAGACTGAGGAGCCTACTACCACTGAGACACCCCCTGAACAGCAACCTATTGCTCCTGTGGCAGAACATTCGTCAGATTCTTCTTCCACACAGATAAAACCCAAAGCTTTCTCCCCAGAAGAGGCCAAGGCAAAGGCATTGGAACATCTGCAGGTCAAACTGCGTCGTGCACGCAAGTTTGCAGACGATGAGTCCACAATACAATCGTTGGAGCGTCAAATTAATAGAATTCAGAAATTCGGGCTCGATCAAACAACTCAACTGGCACAGGAGCTAGGATTTGGCAAGGGTCCTGAAAATACAATTGCACGCCGTGGGAACAAGAAGTCGCATCGCAAAAACCCCAAAAACAACAACAGAAAGTAAAAGTGGTAAAACGAATGGTGTTGGTCTTAGCGTCATAATCACCCGCACCTGACGGGAATCCTGAAGAGAAAAACTCCGAACAAAACCCAGAAAAAAAACACGATAGAACAAAGAAAAAAATCCATCAATGAGATACAGTACCGATGGAAACCCCACTCTTGACCCAATTTTGACTCCTCATCTTTCAATGTCGCTACCGAAACTCGAACGCCCGACTCGAAACTCATTTGACACGTGACCTGTGAAATTTCAACTCAAAGCTTAACCTCCCCCGCCCCCTTTGAAATTTGAGTGGTTCTAGAATTTCAGGAATTTCTGACATCAAGTTGATCAAATATGTTGAACAATTCGCAAACCAACTCTTCGAAGTATTCACCACACTCAGTCCTATTGAAGTGTTCTGAGATCCTTGAATATAAGCATCAACTAATTCAACTAAAGCCCTCTTTTCAAAATTTCCATTTATCTGGTCTACAAATTTGAGAATAGAATAATAACCTTGAAATTCTGCAAAATAAGCCACTTTGGCTCCCTGAGTTTGTTCTTAATTTTACAGCAGCAACCTTGGCTTTTGAAAGTGTAATTTTGATTGACGTTAACGGGGCCCTTAAGACGTTCGCACTGGTTTGAGGCACTGAAGCTTACAGAAATAGTAGCAATCAATAGATGGCATTTTGAACACAGACCACCAATCAATGGACCAATCGAATAGTAAGGTAGCATACGTGAGGATAGACAACCTACCTCCGGGCAAAACATGGCGCCAAGTCAAGTACATGGTGGGCGGGTTGATACATCACACGTCGATCCTACAGGTCAAAATGCTTCCTCCTGTGCAATCGATAGTTCCACCCTTCATGCCATTCCAAAGCTGCATCGTTTCTTTGAAACGCTCAGACGGGCAACTGAACCGTCTTCTCATCGACCTAAACGGATATACGTGGGAGTACTACCGGCTTATGGCGTATGCTGTTCCTCCTTTGCATGCACCTAACAACTCTGCTTTTTTAGCAGCCGGACCTACCACGGGTTTGGATCAACTCAATCCTCCTGCATCTGTACAAAGCTCCACTGCAACTCCTGTACCACCGCCTTCGGCTCAACTGATGATGCCTTTCGCACCCATGCCTCCGATGTACTATCCAGCAACTCGATCACAGCCTTTTCCTAGAGATACTTACCTTCGACAGCAAAATAACCAATTTGGAAGGAAAATGCGACAAGTATTCAGTGAAGAAAGTTTTCGCCGGCAAATGAGTGCTAGAGGTATGCATCAGTTATCATTGGGCGGATTTCCGCCTTGCTTGCATTGGGACGTGAATGGAAATTATGGACTAACTCCCCAGGAGCCATTGTCTTCCACAGGAAACCCAAAGATACACATCAAGACCGCTCATCCTGAATATTTTGGGAAGCTGAAATGGACGGTCTTGAAAGATTTCATAAAGCTAAAGTGTCAGAGGTTGTTGGAAATGGAAACATCTGGAGCTGCAACCAATACCAGGGAGTTTTATGTGGGCGTATATGAGGATGCAGAGACAGCAGTAGATGTTGAGGTTTTGGATTCAACTTCTGATTCGGCTTCAACTCATTCTACAGATCTCAAAGAACACGATGTGGTCAACGACGTGGTCGACAACGAGGTCGACAACGAACGTATTGAACAAACCGGAAGCAGTTTGGAAGAAATAGACAAAACCGCTGAAAATCTAGAGGCGTTGTCGTTAGACTCTGATCATCGCGTTGTTTCTGCTACTATTTACAAAGCCATCGTCGGTTTCCATTCACGAGAGCTGTGTGATCTGTGTAGAGATAGTCTCCAGGATCAGGAATATTCACTGGGCTATAAATTGACGGTAAACGAGCTTCCTCTATTGGAATGGTGACGGTTGGTTATGAAAGAAGCCATCATTGGAACATTGAATGATGAGGAGGAAACACAAAATCTGGGAACAAAGGAACATAGGTAGGTAGTAACGAGGGAAACAAAACGGACAAAAAATAACATGTATTGCCAAAAGGCTTGAGTAGGTGATTGAGATTTGGGACTGTCATCGTAAAAGTTCCACAAATTAACAAATAAATAGTTTACTGGCCGTGATTATACAAGAGCACTAATGCAACTCACAGTAACGGTTGGAATACTAACGACGACTTGATATTTGCGGGATTGGTCGGTCGCTTTTCTTCACTTTGTTCCTCTGCCTTTGATGGAATGTCTGATTTGACAGCGGATGGTATGTTATCATCGAGTTTGTTTTCCAACTTGACATCATTAAAGTGTTCATGATCAGCGTCTGAAGGTTGTGGGGAGTTTCCAGAGCGCTCGGTGTGGTCAGAGAGAGGTTTCTGTTCCACATAAGGGAGGGCAGATGCAGATACACTGCTGAGCATTGCAAGTCCATTGAAAGAATTAGAGACATCTTCACGGATTTCAATCACTATTTCTTCAGATGTGAACTTGTTGAAAATCTTGGCAAGCTCCAAATCGTCTCTGACAAGATCATTGTTATGCATCAAATACAAGCTTTTCGCCTGCGACACAATCTGAAACAAATGGCGAGAATTTGCCAAAACTTCTGAGACTGTTGGTGGTCCATTGCTCAATAGATGAAATGTGAACCTTTGCTCTTTATCTTTAAATTTCAAAAGTACCTTTCGATAAACATCTTTGTTTGCGGATGCAGGCGTCATGGAAAGCGTCGACATGATCGCGGATCGTTTGCAGTCACGATTACGCTGGCTGGCTAATGGGTATTGTTTTAATATAACGTCATGCATAATTTCGCTGAGAGGATATATACAAGGATCAAACCCAAAGTCCTTGATGATTCCGCCCATAGTGAGATTGAACAATTTCAGCTGGGCGTTCTGAGGTAATTGTTCAAAGTGGTGTTCGGTAGCTGGCTCAAAGATTTGTACAGCCACATATGCCAGTCCCGCTGTAGATGTGAGCTTTGAAGTGATGTATTCCATTGACGCGCCTGACAAGTTTGAAAAGAACCGCTCCATGACAAATGCAACCGACGCCTTGATTGATGTCTGGCCCAAAATTTCTAGAGTCGAGTAAAGCTCCAACGATCCTTGTGAAGAGCTCAGCTCCAAACATGCCCTTGATCTTTGAATATGCAGCAGTATTTTCTCCCTCAAAAAAAATGGTATTTTGGCTTTGGTGTCCGGGGTGTCCGGTTTACGCGAAGTACTTGTGTAATTCGACCCGGGGAGTGCTTGAGAGTGAAATGCAAGGTTGAGAAGTTCGCCGTCATTACTTGACAGGGCAAAGTCTGTGAGATTAGGCGTGAAATTGTCCTGTTGTGACTGTTCATGCAGTGATACACGGTCGTGAACCGCGTCTGCAATGATGGTCTTGATGAGCTCGTCGTGATGATGGCTTTGTGCTGACACGATGGGTGGTAAAGAAGTAGCCTTTGGCTGAATTTCCGGTGGCGGACGTGGCCGTATCGTGGGCAATGCAGGAATTTGAACTGAAGTGCTCATACGACCAGGAGCGTCGCGCCGCAGTGTGTGTGTAAACAAAGAGAAGGTTCGAGCCTCTAGGGCGTCTTCGTGGGAGGTCGGTGCCGTAGGCTGATGATGCTGCTGGTTATCGTGAGGATCGAAAAACAGATCTTCAGGACGCGGAGTGGGTGAATCAACAAAGCCCGGGGGCGAGCTCTCACCTGTTTTTGATGCGGAAATGGATTGACTAGGACCGCCGCCCATATCTGGACCCCTAAACTTGGTGGACCGCTTCCGGTTGCGCCGAACAGATTGTACAGCGGCCGTCACCAGTTTCTCGAATTCTGCTGAAGAATTCAACGGGTATCCAAACTCCGTTCGCAGAATAGTAGCGATCTGCGCCACACTATTGTCCTGCTCACTGGCTTTACGTTCACTAAGCCTGAACTTCTCGATCAACTCCAGTCTGCGTCCCGAAAACTGCTTCCAACGTCGTTCATCGGTGAAGTTTAAATGCTCTCGAATCTTTCGAGTAGTACCTACCCCTGTGGGTTTCTGAACTCCACCGCCACTTATCATAAAAAGAAGTCTGGATAGTTGACTGGAATGGTTGTGGTGAGATCAGAAGCTTTGAGTGGTGGGTAGTGAGTGGGTCTCTTCTGTTCTCACATCGCTCTTGAATATGTATGGTTCCATTTCTGATGTTACGATGATTAGATTTAAATATCACGTGCTCTGGTGAATCATGGCATGACTCAAGATTCAAGGCGGGCTATTTTACAACTAATGAAAACGATACTCTGTCAACGATCGCAGTTGAGCCACTGGGAACACTAGACTAAAACCAGTTTTATCGCATTTCAGAGTTTACCATTTTCTCGAAATTGTTCCTCAGTCACACCAACGCCCATGGCAGCCGTGGCACTGACCCCACCTTGCGCCAGTTTTAATAAACTGTCAATGTACTCGGCACCAGACCATTTTTGATGTTTTACAATGTCTACGTTATTGTCAATCTCTTTCTGCTGCACCGTTGTTGCATATGATAGCATTCCCCGCTGGCTAAAGTCCTTTGCAAAAGTGTTGACGGCAAGCGCACTGGTGTGCAGCCCGGCCAAAGTGATGAATTGCCATATGTAACCCAGTTGACCTAAACGGTCGATAAACGAACTTAGTTCCATTGGTGACATGGCGGTGTTCCAGTTGAACGATGGCGACAGGTTATAGGCCAACCATTGGTCTGGGTATTGCGCTTTGACGCCTTCGGCAAAAGTCTTGGCTTGTTGGTAGTCTGGAGAATTGCATTCCATCCACACTAGATCTGCGTATGGTGCAAATGCTCTTGCCCGCATGATACTGCTTTGAGTGCCACCCCGGTAACGGTAAAGTCCCTCTCGCACGCGTGGCAAGTCCCAGTCGAAATGAATGGGTGCACCCAAAAGTTTTTTGGCAATCGCTTGCATTTGCCTGAGGGACAAGCCATTCAATGGCCCGGCTTGTGCATTAAATTTTGAAATTAGTTGTTCGCTGTTTGCAGGCTTTTGTTTCTGTGCAGCCTCTGCAAATGCTTCGTGGAACAATTTGAGACCGGCCTTCGCACACCAACGTGATTCCAGGTTTTCCAATTCTTTACCGCCATGACCTTTCAAGATGGCCGCGTCCATGCTTTCCGATAGTGATTCTTGCAAATCCGGATTTGTGGCACCAACAATGAAATAATGGTCGCGGGGATCGATAGTCGAGCTCAAAAGTGTAGCTTCTTCAGAGTCGGTACGCGCAACCAAAACCAAATCTGAGTGCATGATATCGGCACACATCCGAACCGTGGTGAGTCGATTGATATGTTCCTGAACTGGAATAACGCACCTGCCAGCCATGTGCCCACATTTCTTATTGGTAGAGGTTTGATCTTCCATATGGATCCCCGCGGCACCATTTTCAATAAACATTTTGGTGAGTTTGAAAACCGCAGTGATTCCACCGTGACCAGCGTCTGCATCTGCAATGATAGGTCTGAGATAATCGATGGGGGGACCCAAATTGTTCCATTCGCGTTGCGATTGGCACCGTGAACGCTCTTCCCATTGTTTGCGGTCGTGAAAACGTTGAGCTTTGAATAAATGATCCACTTTTGTCGGGACCGTGTCCATGGGGTAATCTGCAAGGTCTGGACCGGGCTCATTGCTCGTGGATGCGGTTGATGAACATTGCCAACCAGAAACGTACACGGTGTCTAAAAATGGTGCCATTTGGGTTACATGAACTGGATCGAGTGCTCCAAACGTTTTACTAACGGTTTTACGATCGTGATGGTTTGCCAAAAGAGCGTACAATTTCCGGGCCATTAACGACGATGCATTGTTAGTTTCAATCGGAATAGACCCTTGACGGGCTGCAATATCACGAGCGGTGTAGATCCGTTTGGTTTTTTTCCAACGAGGTTGAGACCACCAATTTTCAATTTCCCGAGTTTGACGTTCCAATTGCGTTTGTGCATCTGCAAAGGAGTGTGCCATGATTTGAGTGTTGCAAGAGAAGAGAGACTGTTTTTTTGAGACAACCAAATCACACAATTGTTTGAGTAGGAAACTTCTTATTTCAGAAAATCAGACGCATAAAAGGTTATCATCTCAAGGGAATGTTCTAAATCCTTCTCATTTTTCCCCACATTCCCTCCCATATTTATACCTTTTTTTTTTTGTGGATCATTCCCCCCTGCCCTTCCCCGCCCATCATGATGTTGGAGTAGAAAGCCGACGAAAGCCGACAACCGCCGAGCTTTCATGACGTCCTAGCCGCGCTAAAAGGGGCGGGACGGGATTTAGTCCGAGAAGGTCACGCGAAGGGTTCGGATCAAAACCACGAAGGGTGAGGGAGGTCCCGGCTCAAAGAAGAGGAGGGGAAAAAGGGGGTGGTGGTGAGTTGGTGATTCGACGAGTTTCGGATCAATTGAAGAAAAAGGGTTTTGGTGTCGGTGAAAAGGCGGGGAGTGTGTCACGTGATAGGGGTGGTTGGAAGTCATAATTGAACAATTGAGAGCGTCAGCGATCAGTTGTGAAGGATGGTGATGGCTACTAGCATAGTTGAACAATTGAGGGTGTCAGCCATCAATTGTGAATAGCAGAGATGGTCGGAAGCATAATAGAGCAATTGAGGGCGTCAGCCATCAATTGTGAATAGCAGAGCTGGTCGTTAGCATTGCGGAACAATTGAGAGCGTCAGCGATCAGTTGTGAACGATAGTGGTGGTCGGAAGCATAATTGACCTCTGACGCTCTCAATTGTGAATGGAATGGCTATTAGCATACCCTCTCAATTAAGCATCAATTTCAGGAGTAGTGATGGCCATTAGCATAAATTGAACAATTAAGAGCATCTGCGACTAGTTGTGATCAAAACTTCTAAGAGCTACTAACCGTCAGCAATGAATTTTGCATGTGTGACAATTATCAGCATTGTTTACAATTGACAGCAATGCTAAAAGCCATCACTATCATTCACAATTGGTAGCTGTTAGTATAGTTCCACATCTGAGAATAACATTTATCAACTGTGAATAACGTGTCTATTAGCGTAGTAGTGATAGTTGCTGGCACAACTGAACAATTGATCACTGACGCCCTCAGTTGTGAATGGTAGTGATGGCCAAGGATAATTCTGTCCAATTCAAAGCGACAACCATCAGCGTAATTGAAAATTGGTCGGTGTGCTCTAAATTGTGAATAGTAGTGATAGCTATGAATGCTATTAATGGTCATAAGCATACTTTTAAGAGCAGTGGCGATTTATCGCGAACAAATGGCCATTACCACTGCTAAACAATCGAAAGCTTCAGCGTCGATCTTGAATATTATTGATGGCTCTTCCAACAGTATGCTTTCAGTAGTACTCAATCTTGTGCTCAAAACCAACAGTAAGTGATCTTGTGGTTGACCAGAACAAATGCTAACCGCCGACGCTGCTCTAAAATTAATGTATCACTGTATACGTAGTCTCTGGTAATCAGCATACCTGAACAATTAAGAGCGTCAGCGATCAATTGTGAATTCCAGTGATCGCCAGGAGCATTGCTGTCACTCTCAATTGTGAACAGTAGAGATAGCTTTCAGCATTGTTGAATAGTTGAGAACGTCAGTGATTTAGTGTGAAGAGTAGAAGACTACAATAACAGTCCAACAATCGAGGCCCTTATTAGCATTTCTGGACAGTTGAGACCACCAGCGAGCAACTGTGAACAAAAGTGATGGCTACAATCTCGATCGAACAACTGATAGCATCAGCGTTCAATTGAGATGAGTATTAGCATGTCTAAACAATTGAAGCCAAAGCCATCGATGGTAAATGTTGGAGATAGTCAAGGGTAATTCTGGCCGATTCATACCATCAGCAATGAATGGTGAGCGTCATAGCCATCATCTGTTGATGACATCTTCACAAACATGATAAAACAGCTGAGTCTGGTGCTCTCAACTTTGATTAAAGAGCTGACTATAGATGAATAAAGGCTCCAAACGATGGTAAAAGTTTCCCAGCGGTGTCGTAACAGAGATACGAATTTAGTGATTATAATGCGAATGTGATAAGATTTATGGTAATTCATTGGGTTCGGTTTCGAGAATGTTTCGAATTGGGTAAGAGCATGGTTGAGCAATTCAGAGCGTGGGGGGATCAATTGTGAATCGTCAAGATGGCCATTAACACTCATAAACAATTGGCGACAAAAACACTTAGATATGTGATCACATCTCTGCAAATAAGAATAATCTCAACCCACAACAATTGAGAGCGTCAGCGATCTGTTCTGAACTAGAGTTGGCTATATAGCTACGATAGTGACTAGTCTCTAAACGTTCAGAATTTCAAGTATTATTCCATCTCTACCATGTAGGGTAGTATAATAATGATGATTGAATAATTGAGAGCATCAGCAATTAATGGTGGAGAGAAGTAATAGCCCGGAGCATTGCTCAGCAATCGACTGAGACAGTAGTGAAGTCGTGGAGATGGCCGATATCATAATTGAACAGTTGAGTCGTAGTGATTAATTGTAAAAAGTAGAAATGTCTCATAGCATATGAACAATTAATTTCTGTCGCTCCCGATTGTAAAAAGTATTGATGGCCAGGATATACCTGCAACGTTGACCGCTGAAGCTATATCATGGTTATTACAGTGTCCACAATAGTCACACTGATCGCTGACGCTTTCAATTGTTGAGTGTTGTGGTTAGACTCTCTACTCTTCACAATCGATCGCTGACGCTCAAAAAATTTAGCAATACTACTGGCCATCGATTGTTCAACCATACAAAAAGTCATCACTACTCCTCACAATCAATCGCTGCGGTTCTCTCCTGATGGATTGATTTGTTTTTACATGTGTCAATTTTCCACCCCTTTGAATGTCTCAAACCATAACCATAACATGAACTAGACACTATCACAATAAACACATCGACAAAATAAAGAAACCGCTACAATTCTACAACCACTATTTCAAACACAGCAAAAAGGACTTCAAGCCTATACCGCACAGTATTCTATCTTCTCAACCCAACCCCTCCTTACAAAAACCAAAAAAATAATCGTCAGCTGCCGGATTTGAACCGACGCGGGCAGAGCCCAATAGATATCTTTAATCCTAACAGATTCAAGTCTATCGCCTTAACCACTCGGCCAAACTGACTTTTCGTACAGTATTGAAATCACTGCTCGTGTCCCATGGGAGAATCGAACACCCGAAATCTCAGATGTTCTACTCTTGAACCATTGAAGGTACCCATTTGATGGGAGAGTAAGAAGACTGGGAGCATCATATACAGCGTATCAACTCCAAAAGCTTCCACATATGAGAGCGTTTAGATCGATACCATGAAGTTCATGTACGAATGTGATAGTATGGCGCAGCATGAAAGCTGCAAATACGTCAAAAACTCACTCTTCTTGCCCCCCCCCATGGCTTACCATCTTCCTCCACCGCCAACCATTCAACCTACATGGGTGTGAAGCAAGTATCCAATTTTTTGTCATCACCTGAGTCTTACCCCAAGTATTCAACACGTCTCAAGGGCAATCACCAATCACCTTAAACCATTATAATTCGTGACTTCCAGCCCCATGTACTCAACACAGCTCTCCCCACATTAATTTCGATTCCTCGTTCCCACGAAAAACAAGGGATCTTCTTGAATATGTGGGGTGAAAAAAAGAATTTCTAGGGTGTGAGGGCCACGACAGATGATCCCTCTTACAGTCACCAACTGTATATAAGGAGTCAATACACCTTCTCATTCGATGTGCTTTCACTCTTTACCACTTATACCACTATATTCATACAACATACAGTATACATATATACTACGCAATGACTAAAAAAGACAAGAAACCAAAGGTGAGCACGGTGGTGACCAAAGAGGGTGAAAGCATTAAAGTGTTTGAAGATCTGGACAGTTTCGAACTGTACATCAAAAACGAAACAGAGGACGACGATTTCGACCATGTGAGATGCCGTTTGAAGTATATCCCACCTTTCGTGCTACATGAGTCGCACGAAGACCCGGAAAGGATCAAAGACTCGGTTAACTCGCACAGCAGGAAGTTTGTGCGTCACTTGCACCAGCATGTGGAAAAGCACTTGCTCAAGGACATCACGGAGAGATTACAGATTCCTACACTCAAGTTCAAGGATAAGTCAAAGGTGGAAACCGCAGACAATATCGTGTGGAAGTACAACGAGCATGCAGAGTACCACAGCCGCGAATTCGACATCCACGTGACCGTGGAATGTCATCATGATAGTGCCATGGTGGATGTAGACTATTTGACTGAGCCTGCCCGTCCTGCAGTGCCAGAACCAATGGCCAAAACGCCTGTCGCCGCTGCGTGAACCTAATGGGAACAAAACTACGTATTATGAATATGATGAAGTAACGAAACTCGTACGACGCGATGAAATGACTGATCACTTTATACTAGTGTGACGTTTTCATGATTTTAGCATTCTGTCTTTCTCTCTGAGATCAGTTCATAGGCTTTTAGGGCGAGTGAAAACCAGTCTGTAGTGTTATTCGAACTGCATTGTCTCACTATCATCACAAAACGGGGACTTACCGTGCGACAAATGATAAACTCCTTATGAGGTACAATATTACAACCTCTTAGGAGTTTGCGGTGCTTTGGAAGCTCTCCCAAATTTCTGTACAGGCCTGTACCAGCTCAATCATACATGCGCTTCGTTCGCCCGATTCCCATCGATTGTTTCAGTTTTGACTACATGTCACACGACATTCACGTGATAATCACATGCGCCACTTTTCTGGCAAATATCCCATAAAAATGCCAATAGTCAATCATTTTAAACTTGACGCTATGAATAGTGTTTCTCAAACTCTCTAGACTATGTACAAACAGCCGAAAACAGACCTCAAACAAATCATTTACCATTCAAAATTACCATGAATAAAACCACTACCACTGCAAATATGCATGCGATTCAAAATGCGCTTGCAAACTACGACACTTCGTTCCTTTCTGATGACGAAGAAGATTACTGCCCGCTGTGCATAGAACCTATGGATATTACGGACAAAAACTTCAAACCGTGTCATTGTGGCTACCAGATATGTCAGTTCTGCTACAATAACATCCGTCAGAATCCAGAGCTTAATGGAAAATGTCCCGCTTGTCGTCGTAAGTACGATGACGAAAGCGTGGAATACATCGTCTTGACACCAGAAGAAATGAGGTTGGAACAGGCCAAACAAGCGCGGAAGGAGAAAGACCGTAAACTACGCGATAAGGAACGCAAAGAACACGAGTTTGCAAATCGCAAGCATCTGGCCGGAATGCGGGTTATCCAGAAAAATTTGGTGTACGTTGTGGGTCTAAACCCACCTGTGGCATACGAAGACGTGGCACCGTTGCTGAGAACTGACCGGTATTTTGGCCAATACGGTAAAATCAACAAAATTGTTGTCAACAAGAAAACGTCGCATAACGAACATCACAGTGGTCCCGCCGGATACCATAACAGTAGTCATCATACCGGGTACGGTATTTATGTCACATTTGCGCGAAAAGATGACGCTGCACGTTGCATAGCCGCTGTGGATGGTACCTACATGGATGGCCGGATTGTAAAGGCCGCTTACGGTACTACGAAGTACTGTTCGTCGTATTTGAGGGGCCAGAGCTGTCCAAATCCGAACTGCATGTTTTTACACGAGCCCGGTGAAGAAGCGGATTCTTTCAATAGACGTGAACTCACCAACAAGCAGAACACCGAGCACGTAATGCCGTTCAAGTTAGCCGGTCCAAGTGGCAGCGTACAGGGCCATCTCCCACCGAAATCTGCGACAGCAGTGGCATCTGCTTCGCCGGTGCCTTCTCCACTACCTACCAGGGCCCAGTTGAACCATACTGAAGACGACAGCAATATTTCGTCTTCGTCTTCCACGCCAGGTGGACAAACTCCCGTTTTAACACCGGCTCCAGTCCCCAGTGGTTCGAACCCCTGGGGGGTCAACACAACGGCACCACCACTTTTCCCTTCCACATCTAGTAAACTGACAAGCTCATCTGCGTTCCCTACTTTGGGGGAGGCCACTTTAGCGCAGTCCATGGCTGCGTTGTCTAACAACCAGCCGAACAGTAATAACAGTGCCCATCAAAGCGGCGGGAAAAACAGCAAGAAAAATGCCAACAACAACGAAAGAAAATACGTGGACCCTTTCGATCCGCTGTCCAGTGCTGTGAGGTTCATTGATGAAACGCTCAAAATGCTGTCTTCCTACAAGAATTGCGAGTTTCAGCTTAGAACTGACGTTATCGATGACGCTACTTACCGTTCCTATCCTTCTCTTTTCTCATTCGAGAACATTCCGGTGTCGGAAACTTCGGACAACGCTTTGGGTCGCAAATTGGTCGACATGCTTGCAATCAAGCCAGTAGACCAACCTTCATCGGTGATGCCCTTTCTACAGGGTGCTTCGCCAGCCAACCCCGCTATCTTCCAACTACAGCAGCAGCAGCAGCAGCAGCAACAGATGCTTTTGGCGAAACAGCAGCAACAACAACTGCAACAGCTACAACAACAACAACAACAACAAGAACAGCAGCAGCAGCAACAACAGCACCAAATGTCTCAGATGAAAGTTCAGCAGTCTACTCCTCCTGGCATGACTCCTCAATTATTGCATACACAACTACGACAGCAGAGGGCTGCCAACACACCACCACCACCTGGGATCTTTTCGCCAACTAATCCATCAACGGGGCCAAACCAAATGCCAGGTTCTGGTAGCAATTCGTCTGACCTGTTGAACCAGCTCATCAATGGAAAACGCATCTCAACAAACTGAAAACCTCAGCCGTCAGAGAGTGTATGCATTCAACTGATTTCTCTCTAACAAGGAATACTAGCATATGACGATGTGTTCTCCCGAGCTCATCGCGCACCTGTTTATAAACAATATATTAACATACAAAACTTGAAAAATCAACCTTTAACTACATGTTGCGAGAAAAGTGATAGATCTGTCGCAGGATTATACGTACACAGTGTATTCAAGACACAGCTAGGGATCTTGAATCTTTACTTAGCACTTGGAAAATCCCTGTTGTCTCTCTTTCGTTGCTCCGAAGATGGCCACAAAGTACCCACAGCATGTAGCCAAGTTGTTCAAGCCTGGAGCACCAATTCAATACAAGAAGCCCGTTGACTATCCGATTGAATGCCGCAAGACCATTGCAAATATCGGCGGAGTATCGCACTATTTGGAAGATCTGAAGACTTATCAGCAGGAATTTAGTCACGGTATAGACAATGGACATTTACGGGCCTACGATGAAGCAGATCAAGAGCGGCAATCCGAGAATAAAAGGCTACGAGCAAAACTGGACGAGTGGAAACCGCAGGAGGATGCTAATATGAGGGAAACAGATCCCTATAAGACCATTTTTGTAGGCAGACTGCCGTACAGCTTCACAGAAGTGGAGCTACAGAAGCTATTTGTACGGTTTGGCGAAATTGATCGAGTACGCGTGGTTAGAAACAGGTCTAACAACAAGAGTCGTGGCTACGGCTTCGTGGCGTTCAAGGAGGAACACTCTGCAAGGACCGCGTGTCGAGAAATCGGGGTTCATCGGGGCGAGGAAGTCGAGGGCCGTTCCATTATCGTGGACATCGAACGCGGAAGAACAGTCAGGTACTTCACGCCGCGGAGATTGGGCGGGGGACTCGGAGGCCGGGGCTACATGAAACGCGACCGAATGGCCAAACTGGCGCTGGCCCCGGCGACAGTAGCTGGTGGCGATACCCCACGAGAAGCACGCGAAGAAGTGCCCACACGTCTGAATGCTTTTCCACGAAACACCGCCGTTCCCACTCATCGCAGCCGCTTTTCGGGCCACAGCAATACGAACACGAACAACAATAACAATAATGTCAGCCACTACGCACAGCCAGTAAATCTTGAAAGTGCTTCTTCCGCTACTGGCTATCGCTCCAGAAGCTCAAGAACCGGTTCTCGATTTGAACGCTAGATCACGCCAAAAGCACGTGACACAAACCGGCTTCCACCCAGTCACCATAAGCACATGATATTCACGTGGTACAACCTATTTGGGAAATAAGACTTTACCAAACTTTTTCAGTTTTTCACATTTTTCCCCTTCTGCTTTATCTTCAGTCAACTGCCGCATTTTATCAACCATACTAAGATAAGACCAAAAACGGCTCCTCTATCCCACAAGCTTCACTGAGACGACACAATGTATTTTGGCTAATGTCATTCCCACTGTAAAGACGTCCAGGAGCCTTATTCGCCAGCATTTTAACCCAGGATAATACACATCACGATTATACCCTGGGTTCTAAGAAGTGATAAAAAAGTTTATGAAATCAACCGGTGGAATATTGAGAATCGGTGGGTCTATGATTCACAGGTTGTTATAAAAGGGATCGTCAGGTGGATCGTCCAGTGGATTGATTGTTAAGTGGTCATTTATTATTTCGATCTGGTCCCTATTTTCAGCTTAAATTCCACCAGAACGGAGATCTTTACGGACTTATTACCACATGTCGTCCAAACTACTGGTGTCGTTGAAGGGCGTGAAACCTGCCAGATTGCAAGGTATAGCGTCGATTCTGGCAGCCAATCACAGCCCCGTCAATAGAGTGATACAGACCGGTACCAAGAGAGTCGGTTACTCCAAAAGATGCGTTTCGAGCGTTAGCGGTGTGGGCACTGAGGGAACCAGATCTACCGTGGTGCAGTTGCTGAACAACATTGGCTCCAAACGCGAAGTAGAACAGTATCTGAAATACTTCACATCCGTGTCACAACAACAATTCGCAATCATCAAGGTTGGTGGTGCTATCATCAGCGACAACCTGCAAGAACTGGCTTCATGCTTGGCTTTCTTGTATCACGTGGGGCTATACCCAATCATCCTACACGGTACGGGTCCACAGGTCAATGGTAGACTGGAAGCCCTGGGCGTCGAGCCGGACTACATCGATGGTATCAGGATAACTGACGAGCGTACCATGTCAGTGGTGAGACAGTGTTTTTTGGAGCAGAACCTCAAGCTGGTCACAGCCCTAGAGCAGCTAGGCGTGCGTGCCAGACCCATCACCTCTGGAGTGTTCACCGCTGACTATCTCGACAAGGACAAATACAAGCTGGTTGGTAACATCAACGGCGTTTGCAAGGACCCAATCGAGGCCTCGATCAAGGCAGGTGCTTTGCCTGTTTTGACCTCTCTGGCAGAAACCGTTTCCGGACAGACTTTGAACGTTAATGCCGACATCGCCGCTGGTGAACTAGCCCGTATTTTCGAACCTCTCAAGATTGTGTATCTCAACGAGAAGGGTGGTATCATCAACGGCAACACAAAGGAAAAAGTGTCGGTCATCAACTTGGACGAGGAGTACGACGACCTCATGCAGCAAAGCTGGGTTAAGTACGGTACCAAGTTGAAGATCAAAGAGATCAAAGAACTGCTCGACTTCCTACCCCGCTCGTCCTCTGTGGCCATCATCAATGTTCAGGACTTGCAGAAGGAATTGTTCACAGACTCTGGAGCCGGTACCATGATCAGACGCGGCTATAAGCTAGTCAGAAGATCTAATCTTGGCGAATTTCCCTCTCCAGACTCCTTGAGAAACGCCCTTCAAAGAGATCCCGATATCGCCTCAGGCGCCGAGTCCGCAGCCTCTTACCTGCGTAACCTTTCCTCTTCCCAATTTGTGTCGTATTCCGATGAACCTATGGAGGTTTTGGCTATTGTCAAAGAAAACAGTCTCGTTTCCCAGCTGGAAAAGTTTTTGTGTTCCAAGGTCGGATGGTTAAACAATGTGACTGACAATGTGTTTTCATCTTTGAAGCGAGACTTCCCATCGCTACAGTGGGTTGTCAGAGAAGATGACGAGAACATCTCTTGGCATTTTGGTAAAAGTGAAGGATCTTACTTGAAAAATGGAAAAGTTTTGTTTTGGTACGGGGTAAAAGATTTGAATACAGTGTCGCAGCTGGTTAAGGACTTTTCCGCTTCCGTTGCGCCAACCACCTCTCCAGCCGGACATAAATCTAATGCGTTCTCCTCAAGCCAGTCGACAAGATCATATTCGACAAGGAGCGCGCCTAAGCCACAAGGAGTGAACAAAGAGAAAGCTCGCGTTGCCCTTATAGGTGCAAGAGGTTTCACAGGAAGAAACCTGATTGCCTTGATAGACCAACATCCTCATTTGGAGCTCGCTCACGTTTCCTCTCGTGAATTAAAGGGTAAGAAGCTTGAAGGGTACTCTAAAGGTGAGATCATATACGAAAATCTGAGCGTTGACGATTTGAAAAGACTTGAAGCCGAGGGCGGTGTTGACATGTGGGTGATGGCTTTGCCCAACGGTGTTTGCAAGCCATTTGTGGAAGCCATTGAAAGCGTGAAGGGAAAATCCAAGATTATTGATTTAGGTGCAGACTACAGATTTGTCCCCGAGACTGAGTGGGCCTACGGACTACCAGAACTAAATGAAAGACAGAAGATTGCCGCCGCTAAAAAGATTGCGAACCCAGGGTGTTACGCAACTGGTGCTCAGGTTGCTATTGCTCCTTTGCTCGAATTCATTACAGGTTTGCCAACCGTTTTCGGTGTCTCTGGGTACTCCGGTGCCGGTACAAAGCCGTCGCCTAAGAATGACCCAGCATTTTTGAGTGATAACTTGATCCCATACAGTCTGACGAATCACATTCACGAACGCGAAATTTCGACCAGAATGGGGCGCGAGGTCGCGTTTGTTCCACATGTAGCGCAATGGTTCCAAGGTATTTCACACACAATCTCAATTCCTATCAAGAAGGGTTCCTTGACTTCTGAACAAATCCATGAATTGTACGAGAAGTTTTATGAGGGTGAACGCCTGGTGAAAGTAACTGAAGATGTCCCACTAGTCAAATCTATTTCCGGTACACATGGTGTCCTAGTTGGTGGATTCAAGGTGAATGATGCTCAAGACCGTGTTGTTGTTTGTGCTGCAATCGATAACCTATTGAAGGGTGCAGCCACGCAATGTCTGCAGAACATCAACCTGGCTTTAGGATATGGTGAATATGACGGAATTCCCGAAAACAAGATCGCCCAGAAGTAAAGCGTATTTACGAACGCTATTCTATAACTGTATACAAACGTAAAGGCCTTTGCAAATGTTTACAGAGAGAGACGTCAGAGAGAGACAAGAGCGTACCTTGATATCACTATGTACTATCGTGTCTGACCAGTTGATCTTGACACCTCCCTCGAAGATTGACAAAGATCCACCGCTTTTTGGATCCATAACAACAAAGAAACTGGGGTTGAATGAACATAGCCCGGTGTCAGATACTACTCCCATCCTGATGATAGTCAGGATAACTTTGAGATGGGTCACGTGACTTTGATTGAAATCAGTCGAGCATTGCAAACAGTACAAAACGATTATTAAAGTAATGAGCTGGTAGCCCTAAATGGAGTGATTTTGGATTTATTCCCTAAGATCCGTCCCATATCGTCTTCCTAAAGATGCGGCAACATAAAATGCCAGCATTATTTCCAACGAAAATACAAATATGTGCACGTGACTAACTACAGAAAATGGCCGTAATTTATTATATTCCAAGTTTAACAAACTACACCAGAGAGGATGTGTAGATCCAGGAAAGGGGTCGATACTCTGAGGTGCAAGTTCTAGCGACCAACTGGCTTACAATGGAGGATTGGAGAAGAATTGATATTGATGCGTTTGACCCAGATAGCGGACGCCTAGTTCCCGAAGATTTAGCCCCTCCAAACTTGAAATCTGTGAACGCTGGCGAAATTGAATCTAAAATCTCACAGTTGCGCTCTGCAGCGACCAGCGGCGATTTTGCAACTGCTTTGCAACTTGTGACAAATGAACCTCCTTACAGTGCCGACGAAGTGACCAAATCCCGGTATTTCGAAGCAGTTTTGAGCGCTCTGACCCAAGTCCGTCAGGCAGAAATTGCAAACTTGGTTAAACAGCTATCACCCGCACAGACAGACGTACTAATAAAATACTTGTACAAAGGTATGAGCGTACCGGAAGGCCAGAAACAAGGTGGAATACTGCTTTCGTGGTTCGAAAAAGTAACTCAAAATACCGGTGTCGCTCCAGTTGTACGGTACTTATCTGATAGAAGGACCGTCTGAGAAAATAGACTGAGAAGCCCGAGCAACTAAAGTGCCTCATTCAGTCCATAAATATTAACACGGAAGCCACTACTAAGAAGTTCCACTCTTACTACATCTTTTGGCCAAAACGTGAGAATCACATGACCAAATATCGATTACGTAACAATAACAATTTGCGTGCATAGTGACCAGGATAATTATTAGTTGGTCAGAATAGGCTATATAAAAATCCATCCATGTTCTTGACAGAGCTGAACTGCCGTGTCCCTAACCCAACGATAACGCCAACAATTGGGATGAGTGAGAGCGTCGAGAAGCCTGAAAGCACTGTCAGGGACCAGAAATTAGGCATGGTACCTACCACCGAGAAAACGGTATCTGCAAAGCGTTCCAGGAGCCCAGAAATTGAAAAAAACGTCAACGAAACGGGTTCTGCTAAAAAGGCCAAAAACGGGGACAAGAACGGCGATCTAGACAGCTTTGGCGACACAGGATCTACTGCGGGTAAAAAGGACGATATCAAACCAACAGAAGACGAATCCGCAGATAAAATCGTGCGAGAAGTGGGTGGAGAACTAAGTGGAAAACAAGAACAGCCATTTTTGACGGCTAAAGATGAAACCTTGAATGAAGGGAAGGGTGAAACTGAATTGTCTAGTAGCTCTAAGAATGAAGGAAATGAAATATCTGTTGGTAGCTTTCCAGAAAATCCATCTGAAAAGCCATCCGAAACTACAACTGAGAAGCCCAAATTTACCTTTGGAGCATCGTCTAGCTTCAGCAGTGGGTTTGGCGTGGCGAAAGCGCCTTCTATAGCTGTTAAGAACTCAGAACAACCAAAAGCCTCGGAAACAAGCAGCAGTGAAAATTCTCAAAATACGCCTAAGCCAGCAGCTTTCGGATCTGGGTTTGCCTTTGGCGCCGGATTCCATGCGTTGAACAAGGCAAAAACTACGTCAAGTCCTAAAGTTTTCGAAAATGAAGCCGAAAAGGCGGAAAAATTGGAAAAATCCAAGAGTGCTAGCGTGACGCCCGCGGGATCCAAGGATGACGAGAAAAACGGTAGTACAGAAAGCGACGGAGTTGTAAAACTCACGAAGCAAGAAATCAAATCTGGGGAAGAATCTGAGGAATCAATTTACCAGGCCAACGCCAAGCTTTACCAGCTCAGTGACCTGAAGGATGGCTGGAAAGAAAGAGGCGTTGGGGCCATACATGTAAATACAGACCGCACGACCGGTAAAGGTCGTATTGTGATGAGATCTCGCGGTATTCTCAAAGTGATTCTTAACGTGTCGCTTGTGAAAGGCGTTATAATTCACAAGGGGTTTCCTGCTTCGTTGAACGGAGAGAAATTCATTCGCATTGTTACCGTCGACAATGAAAAGGCCCCCGTTCAATACGCTTTGAAAACGGGTAAAGCAGAAACCGCAAGCGAGCTGTACGAGCATATCTCAAAGCTAATACCCTCCTAGTAGGACAACAGCGACAACACACCAACACTACACTCCCCGACTCCAGTTATTTTTTTTTTTTTTTTTTGAAA